>NC_081411.1:499958112-500050612 GCF_030272615.1 Cryptomeria japonica | reverse complement strand
ACCCCAAACATCTCTTAACTATCATCATTAGAGTTAGGACACATCTAAACTCTTAGTACCAACCAGAAATGGAATACTTATTAGTTTACACTCCCAAATTTTAAATCTCTGCAAAATGGTATCAACATACTTACTTTGACTTAACTAGAGATTTTAGTGAACTCAATCCCTATTGATTTCCATCCCAAGGATATATCTAGCAACCCCCAAATCCTTCACATCAAATGTGCCAAAAAGATATTTTTTGAGCTCTCTAATCATCACCTCATTGTTTTCAATAAACATGTCATCGACATACAAGACAATAATCAGTGATTGATCATTGAGAGTCTTAATATAAACACAATGATCCTCTTCACTTCTAACATATCCCAAATTTAATGCAAATGTACCAAACTTATGGTATCACATCCTGGGTGACTGTTTCAAACCATAAAATAATCGTTTTAACCTAAAAAAGTAAGTTTTAATTTCCTTTCATAACAAAATAGTTAGGTTGTCACATATAAATCTCTTCTTCAAGATCCCAATAGAAGAAAGCATTTTGAACATCCATTTTATCTGTCTCAAAATCACAAGTAGTAACAATAGATAATATGAATCTAATAGAAGTTAGTTTAGCAACAGGAAATAATATTTCACCAAAATCAACTCCCTCTTTCTAGGAGTAGCCCTTGGCCACCAATCTGGCCTCGTATTTCTCTAACAGACTGTTTGCACAAAATTTCTTCTTAAATACCCAATTGCATCCAATGGGATTCCTTTGGGAAAACTAACAAGATCCTAGGTGTCACAACTATCCAAAGATATTATCTCCTCCTACACGGCTTGCATCCAAGAATCCCTTTCCTCAAAAGAGAGTACTTCCTTGTAAGATCTAGGCTCATCATTAGAGCCAAGTAAAGCAAACTTACAATGAAAATCTAGTGGGATATGCTTGTCAACTAGATTTTGTTGTCTTGTAGACCTTATCAAAGGTGGAGTAGGATGTTGTTCCTCATGTTCTTCTTCATTATTTTCAACTTCTTCTATTACAATAGATTCTTATAACTTTCACTTGGAATTTATTCTTCTTCCCCATCTCTCTATTCTCCCTTCTTATAACTTTCACTTAGAATTTATTCTTCTTCCCCATCTCTCTATTCTTCCACATGTGCATCTTCTTAGTTTCAAAATGCACTATTTTAACTTTTTCTTTGGTTGTTCTTCATCCAAGTCATCTCCAAATTTCCTAAAAATCACATTTATAGAAAAATATCATTTTAGAGGTTAGAGGATTCAAAAGCTTATAACCTTTTATATTCTCTCCATATCCTACAAAGATGCATTTCTAAGCTTTTGGATCTAATTTAGATAACTTCTCTTCAGGTACATGAGCAAAATCCTCACAACCAAAGACACTTAAATGTGAAGCTGAAGACTTTTCACCCAACCACATTTCATAAGGTGTTTTATCAACAAGATCTTTACAAGGATATCTATTAATTAAATAACAATTACCACTAGCTTCTGCCCCAAAAACATTATCTATCTCTGCTCTACTTAACATGCTCCTAGCTCTTTTCATTAATGTACGATTCATTCTTTCTACTAGTTGATTTTGTTGGAGAGTGTAAAGTGTAGTCGTTTACCTAACAATTCCTAGATGTTTACAAAACTCATCAAATTACTTACAACAATATTCACCCCCATTGTCAAATCTCAATACTCTTATCTTATAATCCATTTGTTTTTCAACCAATGCTTTAAATTACTTAAACTAGTGAAAAATTTAAATGCATAAAATAAATCCAAGTGTTTATGCCAGATCTGGAAACTAAAATTATTGTAAAATCTAAGAGAATCAACCATTGAAACCTTAGTTCTACAATGGAATCCAACATAAAACTAATGAATAACCTATAGTGTCATAAAATTGCGACCCATGCAATTTTTGACCACATTAGGGTCCTCACGCATGTGAATCGAATCCCTAAGCCTGATCGGAGACCAGAGACTTTCTCGACACCTTAAAGCTGCATATTTCTTGCCCTCCGCACTGCCTGAACTGCATCCTATCTTGGAAAAAAGGGCAAGATAGGGGCGTGGCACCCTTGTCCCTACCCCATTTTGGGGCAATTTCTTTCCAATTTTGCATTGGAGGTTGTGCATTAAGCAGGAAAAATTCCCCAGTGTCGGCCTGTGATGAAAAATTAGTCAATTAACCCTAATTGACAAGTATATATGTCGCATTTTCCCTTCCACAAGCAAATAAGTTCGATAAGAGATAAGGTGGGCATGAGATCAAGCATTCAAGAGCATTCAAATATTCAAGAATTCCTTTTCCAACATTGAGCATTCTCAAGTCTCCCTTCAAGGCTAGGTGTTGCATTCAAGTCTAGGATTCAACCATTGAAGAGGAGATCCCTTTCAACATTCAACTTAATACAAGAAAATCTATCTACAACCTCCTTTGAGGTGAATTACATTTCATTCTTTCATTTACATTTACTTGCAAGTACTTTCTTTCATCATTTGGTTAATTCCAAAATTGGAGTTTGACTTGAAGGCAAACCCCCAATCCCAACCCCTTTTCATCTCTTTTTTGTGTGTAGGTTGTAGGTGCGTAGCTGTACTCTCAAATTTGGACTCCATATGTAGAGACAGAAAAACCCTTTTTGTTTTGCAAATTTTTTGGAGGACCGTGTACACTTTCGCCACGATCTATGTAACTTTTTCTCAAATTCGCAGGGCAACTTTGTCTCAACATATTATTGTCAAATCCAGGTGCATAGCTTCATCCTACGCTTCTATCTCGAGTTATAATCAGATCTTTGTCACTTTTTCACTTGGTCATAAGTACACAATTCAATCAATTCAAATCTCATTCCAGAAGAGGGGATTAATTTACCATTCTCATATCACTCTGAATTCAATCTCCTTCTCTGGAGGTTAAATCTAGTGCATTTTCCCCCCTCTTCTAATGTAATGCATGAGAAGTGTTTGAAGGGAAACTTGAAGTGAAAATTTCATCTCTCCTCGGGGGGAAGAGAAGCTTTCCTCTAGATCTCTCATTCGCTCATTTTTCCCAACATTACATTTTGGTGAACCTGACGTCTTACATGCTTTATTCTGAAAATCATTGCATATTTTTCATTTACAAGTTTAATTTTTCTGCAAACTTAGTGGTTAATTCATTCAAAACCCTAGTTTTTAAAATTGAAATTAAACTTGTGTTTTGCAAAAATTGTTATCTATTGTTTTAGATCTGAAAAATTGCTTTGTTTGTCAAATTCAATTTCTTCATTGTCTTTTTCAATTTGTAAATCAAATTCATAAAATTAAGAGGTTAATTGTCAAAACCCTAATTTTCAAAAATTATCTTGAACTTGATTCAATTTTCAGATTTGTGACTATTTTCAGATTTGTCTTCATTTCTACAATTCAAATTTTTAATTTCCCTCTTCTTTTCAAAATTCAAATTTCAAAAATTAAGTGGTTAAGTCATAAAACCCTAATTTTCAAAATTAATTGGATTTTGTACAAATTTCAATCAATTTCATTCAAATTCATATTTTTAAACAATCTCCAAGGTGTCCCTCCTCTTTAGGTTTGACTCATTTCAAATTTGCAGTCCAGATCTCTTTTTTTCAAAACCCTAATAGGGTCCTATTTTCACATTTGAACCTTAACTTTGCCTATCTAGAAATCATAAAAATGCCATTTTTTTGGGATTAGCTTTAAAATCATCATAACATTCATCCCTGAAAATTATGAAAAAAGTTGGTCAGACCGTGTGCATTTTCGCCACGGTCCTCACCTTTTTTCCCGAAATTTTGGGAGACTGTATTTAATAGCCCAAATCCAAAAGATTGGCTGCTTTTGTCAATTTTTGATACCTCTAAAATAAAAATATCTCCAAAATTCAACATTTCAAATTTTAAGAAAATTTTTAAAATGAAGAGGTTAATTATAATTTGCCTTGATTTTGAAAATTCTTTTTTTTTTTAAAATTAAGTGGTATCCCCTTGGCCCTAGTTTTAAAATTCCAATTTCCTTTGATTTATTATTTTAGAAATTGTGTCATTATTTTGTAGGCTTTGTTCAAAATTCAAAATTTCAATTTTCCCTCTAGTGCATGAGTTTTACCACTATTAGTCCTACCTACACTATCCCCATTAGACGAAGCGTTAGAATTAAGGCTTCCCAAGGTTTAATTATCAAAGAGATGGAGCATAATTTGGGTGACTTCTTTAATGAGGATAATTCTAATTCTTCCCATCCTAATCATGTCACTATCTATCCAATTGATGAATCCCATGATGAACATGAAGAAGCTTTGACTAGAGTTTCCATAGATCAACTTTCAAAATTGGACAATCAATTTGATAACTTTCAACAATGGATGTCCCAAGAATACCCTATTAGTGAAGCTCTTCCAATAATTGAAGGCCTTAAATGCATGATTCAAAGTGATAAGAATGGAATTGATATATTGCGTGACACTGATCATATTGTTGATTCTAATGTCATGCCTATCAAGAGTTGTGCTGAGAACTTAGGTTATTCACAACCTTCAAATCAAATCAATTCTTCTATTCCTTTGGCTAGTATTCCTACTTTCACTTCAAACATCATGGCTACATCAACTCAAAATATCATTCCTACAACCATTGGTCATGGGGGAAATCCCTCTTCTTCATTTAATCCCCCATCTTTACCTATGTCTTCCATTCCTATTATCCCTCAACCAATCAATGTGACACAAGGGGGCAATTCATTCAACAATTTTGTTCCTCCTTTAAGTGTCTCATTTCCTATGCAATCATCACCTATGCCTACTTATCATAATGTCCCACCACCTTATTCTCAATCCATGCCTTCCTTCAATAACATCACACCACCTTCTCAATCAACCATGTCTAACATCAATTCTTCTACCGAAGAAACCATCAACAATCTTGCTCAAACCGTGTCTTCCTTACAACAATAAAATGCTTCTATGAGTCAATCCAAGTTTAGTGTGCCTACATTTGATGTTGCGAGCCCACTTTCTCTTGATATTGTTAAATTCATGCCACCTAAGCAAGTGGAGGTCCCTCAATTGGAACTCTATAATGGATAAGATGATCCTCTAATGCATGTCAAAACATTTCAAACCATGTGTACTGATTTTGCTTATGATCAAAGATTGCTTGCAAAACTGTTTACAAGAACATTAAGAGATAAGGCTTTACAATGGTATTTCTATTTGCCTTCTTATTCCATCACTTCTTTTCAATAACTAGAAAATGATTTCACTCAAAAATTTCAAAATAACATTGGTCCTAAAATCACTTTGATTGATTTAATGCATTGTAAACAAGGTGTTAAAGAAAAAGTGACTGATTTCATTGGTAGATATAAGAATTTGTGTGCTCAAATTTCTTTTCGTGTACTTGATATTGATATTCAAATAATTTTCATTTCTAATTTGCAAAAAGATATTAGGGAGAAACTTCTTTTGTCTGAGTTTACTTCCTTTCTGCAATTGTGCGTAACACTCCACAATTATCAACTGGCTATGAGTCAAATGGAGAAATCTACTCCTATGGCTCCGAGTGATAAGGGGGAGAGTACGTTCAACAACCATTTGCGAAGTTCAAACCAACAAAAATCTTCATCAAGTTCAATGATACAATCAACAACAACAATGTGAATGCTACAACAAGTGTGCCTTCTATTTCTACATTTTTCAAAAGAGAAAGACAATTTACTCCTTTGAATGAATCTTTACCTAGTATTATGTCTCAATTGTTGCAAATAAATGTTATCAAACTTCCTCTTATAAAACAAGTTGATCCTTCTAAACTTGCATCCCCTTATTTTGATAACAATTCCTTTTGTCAATTTCATAGTCAGCCTAGTCATGATACTGAGAAATGTTTCACATTGAAAAGTAAGATTCAAGATTTGATTGATAACAATACTATATCTGTGGCAGGTGTGAATGATAAGGGAAATAAATCAGTAGATCCTCCTAATCAAAATATTAAATTTTTTACCGATCCTTTGCCTTCTCATACCTCTAACATGATTGAGACTGATATACGTCTTTATCCTCTAAGGAATTCACTTCTATGGTTCTGAACTTGGTAAATATGGTAGAAAAACAAGATACGCCTAAGGATTCTTGTATTACATTTGACCCTAGTGAGACCATTAGAGAACCCGATGGCCCTTTATACATAGTTGTGAAGGTTAAGGATATACCTTTCCCTAGCGCTCTTGTTGATCCCTCTCATTTGGTTAACATCATCACTGAGGAGTATCTTTTCACTTTATGATTTCATAAACCAATATATGATGCCTCATGTAGTGGTGAAGTTATTTGATGGATTCTCTTGTCCTACCATTGGCTCTATCACCCTTCTTGTTGAAGTTCATACTAAATCTATGGATGTTGACTTTGTTATCATACCCTCTTCCGAGAAATTTCATGTGAAGTTGGGCTATCCTTGGCTATCTTCCATGAAGGCTATTGCTTCTCCAATCCATAAGTGTTTGAAATTTCCTCACAATGGAAAAATTATAACTGTGAACCATAGCTTATTTAGACCATCTGAAAGAAGCCTTGGCATTCCTATTGATTTCTTTTGGCCTAAGAAATTTCAATCTCTTCCATCAAGGAGCGATTCTCTTTTTCAATCTTATAAAAAATGGAAGAAAGATATGATCTTATCCTTAATTCAACCTAGATCCCCAACACTTGACATCCCTATCATACTTGAAGATTAAGTTCTTCCCCTCATGGATATAATTTTTTTTCCTCCCAAGGAATATCTTCAATCTATTCCTATGGATGTGACTATGCCTTCTCCTAAGAAGAACAACGATATTCCTCCTAAGATTAGACCTGTACCTCCTCCTCATGATGGACCTACTCTTCTTCCTACACCTAACATTCCTCCTTTATATAGCACAGTTCCACCTCCTTCCTCTTATAGAGAGAAGAGGCTCGCTTCTCTTCTTGTCCAGCCTAAAAGACGTCAACCTAAACCTTCAACTATCAAAGAGAAAAACATTCCTACTTTTTCAAATGTTCCTCCTCCTTCTCAACTTTCTACTAAGACTCGATGGAATCGTTGTGCAAGAGAATGCTGATGAAGATGCCGTGTTTGAGCTCATGAAGGTGTTCCTCAAAATATTCAATCTCCTAGAACTCCAACAGTTGACATTATTCCCTTTTCTCCTAAGCAATATGTTCAAACTACATCTCCAATTCATAAGTTGCACAAAACATGTGATGGTTTTACTCCTATTCATGTTCATGCTCCTCTTTCTGTAAATATTGATGAAGAAATGAGTGAAAATGCTATTCATGATGGCAATATAGCTCCTAATGCTTCTGATAGTGATTATGAATATGTTGATGTGGACAAGCATTTATCAGCTGAATTTTAACAAACCCTAATCCTAGCTCCTAGAATTGAACAAAGTGACTTACCACATGAGCATAGTCCCTGTTTGGATCTTGTGATAGATCCATCTGCTGTGCTCGATGTTGCTCCTCTGGCATGTTTCTCACCTTCCCAAAATAGTGATCAACAAGATTGGGAGGTGGATGCCATGCTAGATTAGTAACATTAGCATCGTAGATCTCTTCTCCCTCTTCTTTCTTTCTCTTTTGTGACAATTCTTCTATGTGTATCCTTGTTCTTCTATTGTTCCCTTAATGTCTATTTGGGGATGATGCAACACATTGAGATCTTTTCTTGGTCTCTTTCATGTTGACTCAAAAGACTCTTGTCTTCCCTTTCTTCCAAGATAGTGTCCTTTCCTTGGGGAATGACAATTATTATATGCATATACATATATGATATACATGAGTTATCATACATCATACTTACCCCAAGGAAAGCAAAATTTCCTCATTTTTTGTGCTCATTATCCTTTGGTTTATTCCTCCCTTGGGGGCTAAGTCCTTGCGATAATGTGCTCCTTCTCTTCTCTCTCTCTTGGGTGTATCCTACCTTAAATAAATCGCTCCTAATAAGGCATGCGCGATCACTTTAACATGGGGGCATACACTCCACTCATATTTTCCTTCTTGATACTTAGAATTATTTAGTGAACTTGGCTTTGCTTCATAATTTTGGTATCTTTTTCGTGACTCATAGTGAGGGGAACCTTGCTACTTGTAGTCATGGTTTTCCCTTCTTGATCTTCCCTTTTACTTTGTCAATCAAAGTCGTAAGATCCCAAGTCTACTAGGGGCTTGGTGCATCTTGCCTCCTTGACATGGTAGAATTTTTTCAATCTTGTTTCCTTGTACTTTATCAACAGTATTGGCGTACACTCATACTCCTGCTAAAGTGAGGGCTAAATGTAGTGTCATAAAATTGTGACCCTTGCAATTTTTGACCACATTAGGGTCCTCACGCATGCGGATCGAATCCCTAAGCCTGATCAGAGACCATTGACTTGCTTGGCACCTAAAAACTGCATCTCTCTTACCCTCTGCACTGCCTGAACTACATCCTATCCCAGAAAAAAAGGGTAGGACAAGGGTGTGGCACTCTTGTCCCCCCTAGGACGGGGGTGGGATGCCCCTGTCCCTACCCCATTTTGGGGTGAGACCCTTTCCAATTTTTCATTGGAGGTTGTGCATTGAGCGGGAAAACTCCCCCAATGTCGGCCTATGATGGAAAATAATCAGTTAACCCTAATTGATAAGTATATAAGTCACATTTTACCTTCCACAAGTGAATAAGTTTGATAAGTGATAAGGTGGGCATGAGATCAAGCATTCAAGAGAATTCAAACATTCAAGCATTCCTTTTCCAACATTGAGCATTCTCAAGTCTCCCTTCAAGGCTAGGTGTTGCATTCAAGTCAAGGATTCAACCATTGAAGAGGAGATCCCTTTCAACATTCAACTTAATATAAGAAAATCTATCTACATTCTATCTACAACCTCCCTTGAGGTGAATTACATTTCAGTCTTTCATTTACATTTACTTGCAAGTACTTTCTTTCATCATTTGGTTAATTCCAAAACTAGGGTTTGACCTAAAGGAAAACCCCCAATCCCAACCCATTTCCCTCTCTTTTATGTGTGTAGGTTGTAGGTGCAAAACTGTACTCTCAGATTTGGACTCCATTTGTAGAGGCAAAAAACCCTTTTTGTTTTGCAGATTTTTCGGAGGACCGTGTACACTTTGCCATGGTCCAGGAAATGTTTTCTCAAATTTGTAGGGCAGCTTCGTCTCGACATATTATTGTCAGATCCAGGTGCACAACTTCATCCTACGCTTCTATCTTGAGTTATAACCAGATCTTTGTCACTTTTTCACTTGGTCATAAGTACACAATTCAATCAATTCAAATCTCATTCTAGAAGAGGGGATTAACTTACCATTCTCATATCACTCAGAATTCAATGTCCTTCTCTGGAGGTTGAATCTAGTGCATTTCCCCCCCTCTTCTAATGTAATGTGTGAGAAGTGTGTGAAGGGAAATCCAAAGTGAAACTTTCATCTCTCCTCGGAGGGAAGAGAATATTTCCTCTAGATCTCTCATTCACTCATTTTCCCCCAAATTATAGAACCTAATGCAAGAGCATAAAATAAAAGAGAATTATAACATTAGCATGCTCCAAGGGTTTGTCTTCATTGTCCTCCCATCTACATTGATCTTTATTGATGTATTTTTCTCTTAGATTTATGTGTGCACAAGAGCTCAATAGAGAAAGGATGTGGTTGAGTATGCAATTCAGTAGAGTGTAGGTACTTGTACTTGATTGATTGATGGAAAGAGAGAGAAAGAGGTATCATTTATAGAGAGTGCCTTAGAAATGGAGGTCTAGGATTAAGAGGTGGGATAAAAGATGGTTAGTTAAGATTAGAGGGTAGAGGTGGTTAAAGGAAAATTAAGAGATGAATAGCAAGTGTCATGGAGGAAAAAAGATAATGAATTAATTAAATAAATAAATATTTATTTAATTAATAAAAGAGGTGGGGCCAATTAAATAAATAAAATATTTATTTCAATTATTAAAAGATAGAGGAGGATTAGCGAATTAATTAAATAAATAAAAATCTATTTAATTAATTAGGCTAGGACAATTTTAGGTGTCTACACCAAGTATATCTATATATATCATCAATGAAGGAAACATAATACCAAGATCTATTCAAAGAGTCAACATCCACTTGACCACATAATTCTAAATGAATGATCTCTAGAAAAGTCTCTTAGCTTTATTAACTCCTTTAGGAAATGAAGAACTATTTTATTCACCAAACACACAACGCTCACAAAAATTACTTTTACTAACATAACAATCAAAAATCCCCTCAACTGGTTTTGTATCTACAATGGTCTTGAGACCTTTTACACCAATGTGACCCAATTTATGATGCAACAACATATATGCATTTTCAATTCTAGTTATAAAAGCTAAATTGCAAAGAGTAGAAGCATGTAGCTTAAACAAAGTTCTAGTTTGAGATAATTTAGAAATTACCAAACTTCCCCTTACCTACTTGCACCTAGACTTATCAAATGTCACATGTGTTTTAGAATTATTTAACTTGGAAATCGAAAGCAATATTATTGAAAGATTTGGAATATGTAAAACATTATCAATGAAAACAATCCTTCCATCACTAAAATACACATTTACCTTTCCTTTGAGAATAATATTCTTCACTAAAGTGTTATTATCAAGAAAAAATTCTCCTCCATCATATCCTTTATACTCAGAAAACCACTCATTGTGAAGATTCATATGGTAGAAAGTACCTAAATCAACAAGCCAAGCATAATTAGTAATAGAGTTAGCTAAAATAAATAAAGCATCAAAATCATCATAATCTAAGGACTTATCCATGAAAGCTTCAATATTTTTTTTTCTTCTTTCTACACTCCTTTACATGCCCTCTTTTATCATAGTTCCAACACTTCACTTTTCTCTTTTTGGGGGTCCTAGAACATCATTTTGACTTATCCTTATCTTTATCTCCTTTAGGCCCTTTTTCCTTAGACCTTTCTTGAACATGCAAGGTATATTGGGAGCCAACATACATGGTCTTTCTCCTCATCTCTTCTGAAATATGTAAGGGGACCATATTGTCCATCTTAGGATCTGCACCACAACTACAAATGACAATAGCTCGATTTTCTAAAGAATCAATCGAAGAGAAAAAATAGTAAGATACATTTATCTTCATCTTCTATATTAACATCTATTAAAGAAATATGACTTATAATAAAATTAAATGCATCCAAATGTTCAACAATAGAATCATCGTCTTTCATATTTAGAGAATAGAATCATATTTTTAAACTCAACTTATTACTAAAACTTTTAGTTTGGTAGATTTCAAACCTATTTTCCTATTAGTAGCAACAATTGAGGAAAACTGAGAGTGTGTGTAAATCATTTTTCACCGGATCTACAATCTTAACCACAAAATAGATCTGATAAACTACAACAATGACAAAGATAAGCAAATTGATAACACAACACCAAGATTTTGACGTGGAAAACTTGATTAAGGAAAAAATCACGATGGGAACCCACCCACAATAAGATGATACTCTACAATAGTATGTGAAAATATTACAATGGGGAATGCACATGCATTCAGGCACACTGCCTAGAGCTCACTACTCAAAAGATAATGACCTGGAAGGCTACAACCCTCAGGGAAGTCTCACTGACTTACAATAAGATTCATACTACAATCTGATAGGAATGAACTGCAATAATAGCATCTCCAAATGCCCGATGACATTTCTGATTAAGCCCAATTGTCTTCTCTGCAACACCAATCTCTCCTCAATGCACTATAATGAAAGATGAATCCTTGTTCGCACATATAGCATTCCAAACACAACCTTGATACCCAGATTACATGACAATATCACCTATTTATACAATTCATCAACCTTGACAACAAGGTCGACTAAACCCTCAACTCATAATTAAAAATTACATCACACAATACAAAGATTGACCTCCAGACTCATATAATTATTTACATGACATAACATGGACCTAATTCAAGTCTCCAAACATGCAACACCACCAAAAATCGCCAAGATCAACCGCAACACGCTACACCACCAGGAAAACCATATAACATGAAGAACATCACTGGTTCAACAAAATCACCAAAAACTCGCACAACGATTAATGCATATTATAAAAAATAATAGGACACAACTAGGAAACACCCACAAGCACATTATAATCATCAGTAATAGCTGCACCAACACCACTTATCAACTCTTCATCTGTCAACGTTTGGAACTCAAGAACACTCAAACAACAACAACTGTCACAAAGAAAGATAACTTGTGGAGAACCAAATCATGAACCATCTGAAATGAAGATACACAAGACCATCCCAAACAATATCCCAAAATCTCAGATCAAGAACTGATCACACCGAAATATACCGGAGGAAATACTGAACTCTGCAAAGCACTGATTAGATAAACAAACTGCAAAATCGGATCATATGATATGATCAATTAAGATTCTCAGATCACCAACACCAGCACTGAAAATTATAATGATACTAAGGATACTCCATACACCAAACCATAATCATAATGAACCAATTCTGCAATCACCGGAGCAGGAATATGTTGACATCAATGACAACAACATATCCTAGCAGCAACAATGTCCAACAATCTCCCCAATATTCAACATTTCCTCCATATCTTGTATGTAGTGTCTTCTATAGAGACATTTAGGAGGACAAAGTATATAAGACACAACCAAATGGTTCCCCATTCCTTTTTTTCTTTTTTCTTTCATTCTTCATCTAACAATTGAGAGTTAGCTAGTGTCTTTTCTTCAAAAACAAACAACCACTAATCTCTTTCTAAAAATATTATTTTCAAATTTCAACTTCTACATCTTGTAACTAGTTCCATTGAAATTCTTAATATCTTGACAAGAGGTGGAGGCCATGGTATACAACCTTTCTCAAATCTGCAAAAAGAATGAAAATAAAATCTCCCATTGTTGTAAGAAACCTTCAACAAGTTTATAGAGAAATTCATCCCTCCCTCAACAAAACCATTAGCTTTGATACCAAATGTTGTAAAAAAAGGTAAAGAAATATTTCAATATGAACTTAAATACAAATTTATTGAAAATCTGAATATAAAGATTAATCATTAATAAAGTGATTGTTAAATCAAAACAAGAACAAGAAAAACCAAAACACATGAAACACCAAATTTAAATGGAGACGCTTTCAGAAAAAACTCCACCACAAAAAGAGAGGCAATTATATTACTAATACAATGAAGAATACAACAATATTACACTTCACTATAGACCTATGTAAAATTTGGAAGAACCCTATTACCCTACAAAATAAACAATATTGAATTAATCACTCTAGCTCAAGGCACCAATTTATAGAAATATGTGAGGATGAAAACCAGTGTGGTATCACCAAACAATAGGTAGAAATACCACCTAGAAAAAATCATGCCTACCTCCTAGAATAGATTCTTACAAATGCTTCTTCTAGTTGTCATATACCATCCAATTGATTTGGGCACCCATGGACCAATATAGCAATATTCTATCATAAGTGTCATCATAGAATCTTATGACATATGTCATAACCACCATAGACGCTCTGATGCCTATTTATTTTATCCTTTTCCTAGAGGACAAATGGTAAAAGTAACTTTTATTTTGAATGGTATCTTCACCACCATTAGTTAAACAGTTTAACCTCTTATTAATAAATTATAAAAGACACTAGAAAAATATCAATTTAAGGATTTACAAGGTTGAAGGCACCTAAACCATAACATAGAATTGGTTCTTTCATTACTAATAGATTATTATACATGAATATGCATTATGTTGTATTGTTCTCTTTTATGACTTATATGAAATATATATGGACATGATAATGGATACGTATGGATGTACCTAGAATAACATGATGGTTTTACATGATTATTGATTTTAAACACATGATTTTTATTATGGCACAATTTCATTTATTACATAACATATGTATGGTATTGATAATGTGGTCACTCTTTATGAGGATTTTGACTTAGGGGATTGTAGGTTTATTTGAATATACAACTTATTAAGATTTTAGAATGTAGGAATTAGGAGATCAAGTGGGAATGAAAATTTGATGGTAAACATTTTAGTATGTCTTTTGTAAAGAGATAGAGACAAATCCCAATATATGCTAACCAATTATACTTGCACTAGATAATGAAAAGAAATATATTTTATGAATACCTTCCAAGCTTAGATCAATGATGTCCAATACATTATGCCTAGGGTAAAGAAAAGAATCCCCATTAAGGGTAGATTTTTTGAAGGCAAGATGGACTCTTGGTTGTGTCACTTAGTTTGTACATGTGTATGCTTTGCTTATTGATTTATTTTATTATGAATCCTTTGTAGCTTTGATCAAGGTTCCCACTTGAGAGTACAAACATTATGAAATATTTTTTTGTTTATTTATTTTTCTTTAATGAATTGGAGCTTGAGAATCCCTTGACATATCTGCATGCTATTAAGAATAAGTGAGGGCTCATCAGTAATGGTTAGGGAATCCAAGAAAGGGGCTATAAATAACCAAATGGGTACACTTGCAACATCTAAGAATTTACCTTTATTGAGGAGAGTTACTTAAAAATTTCTAATTAACTTCTATAAGGTATTATACACATACAATGCTCATATTTTGAGTTAAACTTGATGAAAACTAAGATTAGGATTAGTTTAAATATTTAAGTGGATTTATGTAAATTATTAT
Organism: Cryptomeria japonica; assembly: GCF_030272615.1. Lineage (NCBI taxonomy): Eukaryota > Viridiplantae > Streptophyta > Pinopsida > Cupressales > Cupressaceae > Cryptomeria > Cryptomeria japonica. Next base: position 500,035,829 of record NC_081411.1, on the reverse strand, counting down.
GAATTAAAAGGTTTTGGCATTAGATTGTCATTTATGTCAGCAATTGAAGTCCTGCATGGGATAGAGATGCAGGATATTGAGTGTCTCAGAGGAAGCAAAGGACAAAAGAAAGGTGTTGTGTGTTTTTGTACATTAATCACATTGTGTTATCACCAAATGAAGTGATGCATTGGATAGAGTTGCATGATGATGAATGTCCTAGATGAAGGTGATAATGGTAGAATTGGCGTTGTCTCTGGTTGGCACCAGTTGAGCAAAGTACAGTGAGAACAATGCAAGAAAGATAGATAAGTATGGAGTGTGCACTGGGTAAACTGGCTTGACTTAGAAAAGGTGTAATAGTGATTGAAAAACACATCATGTTTATTGCCACAGTGAAGGAATAGGTAGCCCCACTACCCTGTTGTTGGCAATTGACACTCAATTGGTTGGTTTCAATATATTGTCATTGATGGCAACATGACAACATGTTTCGGATTCATAATTTTGGTTTAGTTATGTATCGACCGGCATTGGAACCGACAAGATGGAAGGATTTCTTTGATTACCGGCAATGCAGGTCGACATGGTTTATATTTAGGTTATCAGTATTGGAGGCTGAGATCATTTGGAGATCCGACATCAAAAATTGTTTTGATATTCATGTATTTATGTTATCTAGCCGACATGTATATTTATATTGTAATTATCTTTGTAAGATGACATAAGGCATGATAGATTGTAAAGGGGTATATAGGTCACTTGATTAGATCATTTTGTGATATGATAAGGAATATATGTGTGTAAGGTTATGGAATGTAAAAGAGATGCGAAACATATGAGAGAGATCATGTATGTGAGGATATTTATGTAAGGGTTATTCTGGTAAGGGTTTAGGGTTTCAGATCGGAACATATAGAGCTTAACCGGAACTGTATTCAGGCATAGAAGATTCTATCTTTGCAGTTCAATCATTTATTTGGATTGTAGTCTAGATTTGTATGTAGTTAGTGAGGCTCCTTTTGTGATTGAGCAGTATGCTCTAGGCTGTAAGCCTTCCTACAAGTGCAGGCTCCTATATTTTGTAATATCTCTTCATATGGCCAATGGAATGATATTGTGGGTCACAAATCCCACCATGGTTTTTCCTCTTTGAGGTTTTCCACATATAATTATGTGTTTTATGGTATTCATTTGTGTGATTGGCTTATTGGTTTCTTTACTTCTTTCAATTCTATATGTATTGGTATACTGGTTGGTGTATGCATGTTTTAATAAGGTTAAAATTAATCATTCCAGTAGAACACTGATTCACCTACCACCTCTCAGTGTTCTTGGATTCCAACAATTGGTATCAGAGCCTTGTGTAATGCCCCGCCAGGAAACCCCGAAGGAATAAAGCTAATACACAAGAATAGAGTGCAAATATTTTTTTTAAAAGTTAAAACATAATAATGATACATTGAATTATCATTAAGTTCAGATTACACAACCAGAGACTTAAATAACACCTAAAGAGTTTCCCAATGTGATTACTTGATTCAACACTTAACTCAACTCATGCTAATTAATCCAATTAAGTTGATTAACTTAATGACATGATAATACTTTAAACAAGGATAAATTCTTTCGGTAAGTTAAAAATATAGATAACATGATTAAGTTCATCCATTAAAATTTAACCATACAATTCGACCAATATTACATTAAAACATACGCCATGCATCTACTTTCCATGCATACTTTAATTGCATTATCAACAAATGAATACATTCCATTATTCAAATCTACATTCTTAATGATCCAAATTACTGCATTTAATAAGATAACTACACACATGCATCTAAGATTAACACCATCTAATCCACATTATACATTTTAACCATAATGTCATCCATACATGCTAAATAAAGAGGAAATAGATGAACACAAACACCACATAACACCAAATTGATATTGGAGTTCACCCCTAGTGGGCTACATCTCTAGGTCTAATCAACTGCAAGACCCCTTTAATAAATAATAGGGTGAAGAATACATAAGGTTCACATCATTTACATCCTACCATCAAGGTGTACATAAACAAATACATACAACCATATTGGTCCAATAGATACATGACTGATCCCAGAAAAGGAAAAGGATCCATCCAAACATGATAAGAAGCAGTTACAAAAGATCAACTGGAGCACCCATGAGACTAGGTCTTCACAACCCATGGTATAACATGAATATCAAGTTCTCACAAGGGCATAAACAACAAGATATGACTCCACAACAGTGTTAGATACTTGATCAGTCCCAAAGACACTAAGAGGGGGGGAGGGGGTGAATCAGTGTCTAACCAGTAAACAAGTAATAATGCAGTAAAGAGAAATAAGAGAGACAACATCAATACACACCATAACACAAGATATTTTGGCGAGAAAACCTGCTAGGGGAAAAACCTCGGTGGGATTTGTGACCCACAATATTTACTCACTGGCCAATATGAATAAACATTACTGATACAATAGGGGCCTGCACATGCAGGAAGGCCAACAGCCTAGAGTTCACTTCTCAACAACAAAACTGGAGTCCCACTAACTACAAAATTGGATGATTAAATCCAATGACAATGTACTACTCAAAATAGCATCTGCAATGTTGGATTCAGTACCAGTTTAAGCTCTGTCAAATACCTCTGCCATAAACCTCTCTTCGCTCTGCTTTTTCTTTTATTCGCTCATAAAATACTTACATCAAAATGTATATATAGATATTTTCTCTCATATTCATTACCTAATTACATACTCATCTCCTACAAAATGACCTACAAGATCTCATACATATATGAGTCTTTACAATACATCATGTTGGCTACAAATAATTAATTACATTGCAATATAATTTGCATAAAAAAACTTTATCATATGTCGGCTTGGGTGCCGGTGTGATTCATTGCTAGTGTAAACTAGATGCCGGTGTGAATGAACTTTGTGTAGCTTCTGGTGCCAGTATGCGAAGTCTGTTGCCGGTATAATCAATAGAATCCTGTAGAACCCTATTACCAATTGGTTGCCATCAATGACAACATCAAACATTCTCATTTGAGTGTGTAATTCCAACAATCTCCCCCTTTGGCATTGATGACAACACTCATGAGAAAAACCCAAAACCAAAATTGCCAAAACCGAAAGTGCTCCCCCTGAGCAAATGATCTCCTTCAGTATACCTTTCCCTTTTATCTATCACTCCCCCTTTGACATCAATGACAAAGGTTGTAAAAGAAAATTTAAAAAAATTCAAAAATTCTACCTAGAAGCCTGTAACTGGTTATGTACAATCCGAAAGATATCCGCTACAATCAAATTAAGTCCTTGCAAAAATTAAGAACTATTAGAAATGATATCCTCAGTCTGTCGGATCATGCCAGTTAGATGATACATTTGTTCCTTCAGTGATCTTCCTCTTGGAATAGTAGCCTTAGATTGTCCATTCCGATGTGTCAACAGATTGTCCAATCTAGGACCAAGTTTGTTCTTTAACTCCTGGGCTTTGTACTTTAATCGAGCTTTCTCCTTTTCAAGATTTTCTATTTTCTCCTCATATACTGCCATTTCTTGATCTAAAACTGAAGTGAGTTCAGAAGAACCAATTAGGTTGTCTGCTATATCATCAACTTACTTCCATGTTTGTTTAATCTGATCATCAATATCAGTAGTCAAATGGTGTGGCTTGCAAACATCTCTATACAGTTCCTTAAACTCCAAAATTGTTGAATTTAGTGCCAGTATTAAGGAATCTAACTTTCCTGTACAATCCTCAATAGATTTATTAAAGAAATCTGATTTCTCCTTATTTACCCTTTCTCTAATTGTCTCCTCATTAGTCTTATCAATCGACTGAATATTAGATGAAATGAATTTAGACAATGTGTCTAACTTACCAATAGAGCCTACAACATCATCTACCTTACATGTTGATGCTATCTATTGTAAAATAGGCAAGGTGTCATCAATAACCTTAAATGATAAGGCATTTCATTCAATGATCTTCTTGATAGAATCTAATAAAACATCTGTCACACTGGTAGGTCTATAATCCATGGTGGAATTGCTAGGTGGAGTGAGATGTTCTGCAATTGGTTTCTTATCATCTCTGGATGTCTGTACATTAACCACTTCTTTATTTATTGTTACTTCCTTATGATCACTCCGTGTTTCAATTTTGTTTTCAACTTTACCATCATCCTTGCTCTTTTCCTTGCTGACTGTCGGTTCAGCTATACTTTGTTCCTGTCCCTTACTTGTTTTAGTTTGTGCTTCTACTTCTATTTCTACTAGTTTCTCAATGTTTTGCTGAGAGTCAACAGTGTTGACCAGTGACTCAAAGATCTCAATGTTTGTAGCTTCAGTTTTCTTTTCTTCAACACTCCTAGAAGATTTATCTATAATTACATTGATATCCTGAGTGTCCACATTCATGGTAAACATAATGTTTGACTCCGGATCAATATTCTCAGTGTTCACTTCCTTTGTTTTCTCTTCCTCATATTCAACCTGTGCCTCAACTTGTTATTTAACCTATTCCTTTTCTTTTTCCTCAACTTATTTCTCTGCCACTACCAGTGGTGTGTCTTTAGCCAATGGGGGTAGGTTATCCTTGATAGTCAAGTCAGGAATACCACCAACTTTGTTCTAACCCTTATCACTTTTCTGATATAGTTTAGTGAATGATTCTTCTATTTTCTATCTATCCTTCTCTTCCTTCTTCTCCTTTTCCACAAAGAATATATCCCATTTGTCATTCATTTCATTAGCAATTTCTTTGACTCTGCCCACCATTAAGCTAACCTACCAATGACCACTAGCAAAAATTGACCGGTTGGCTTTTGCAATCAATTCATCAATCTCCTGCCGAGAATTGACAGGGTGAACTGCCAACAATGCTTCAACTTTTAATTTCTTGTCAAGTTCCATTATAGACAATCTTTTTGCCTCAAGTCTCAGATAAAGATCATTAGGCAAATCATCAATGACCTCAATTAAAATTTTCTTGTAAATATCAAGATGTAGAATGATACTTTCCTCAATTGTTCCCTTGTCAAAATATTTGAAAGTATGATAACATTTGTTGATATTGCTAAGGTTTTTATCCTAGGTAATTGCATTTATAAGTTCTTCCAGGGATAGAATATCTGATACCTTAGGTATCAGTTCCTTTGGTGTAAGTTTCTTTCTCTGAATGTTGGGCTCTCTCATAGCTTGTTGTTTCTTCCTTAGTGTTCTTGTCCTCTTTGGAGAAGGAGTAGGTGTCGGTGAAGGTTTCCTTTTCTTTCTTTCAACTCTTTTAAATTATGCTGCTTTATCACTTTATATCTCAGAAAAAGTAACAACTGAGGAAACATAAGCTACTGGTTGTTGTTTGGTTTTACTTTCCTTCATGCTCTCAGCAATACCACTCATCTGTTCAAATCCCATTAATCCTTTCTTAACATCTGCTACAAACTTTGAAGCATCTTTCATTAATTTTTCTCTTTTCTTCCTCTCCTTCATCATGGATACATCACTCTCAATTGTTTCAGCTATTCCAAATATCTTCTTAGTCGGTTCCCTTGGTGCATCAAGAAGTATCCTTGCATAAGACTCAAGAATGTTCAAATCTACTTCATAGCCCATCTCTATTATCCAAATGGTTCAAGGAGTAACAACCTCCATCCATGTCTCATCTCTCTTCATTACAAAACATATATGTTTGTCATATTTGTCCACAATGCTTTGATGAATCCTTTCCCTTGCCTTCATCTTAGTTTGAAAGTTCTTGAAATAATCTTTTGCTAGCTTGTCACCATCAACACCTATGTCGGTAATTGCTTCCATAACTTGTCTTCCAATAGGGATGTCATAAGCAAAGTCCTTGTGATCAATGCCAGGAATCTCCTATGTGAAATAAAGCATTAGGCATACAAGTAAGTTATCAAATCTGAAGGTTCCTTTCTTATCACCCTTGATCTTCCCCAAATTGTCTAGCAATTCATCCTTTAGCCATTCAAAAATGTCAATCTTTGCACTGTTCTTCACCATTTCATATGCACTATGTATACACAGACTAGAAACAAAATTTAACCTATTTGTATGAGCAACTCTATAACCAATCACCATACTCACATATTTCACATTCTCATTAGTGATATCACTAAGCCTAAGGGATCTACTATCAGATGTAGCATTGGTTAGGTTCCTAACCCCCTTGTTTGGGATCTTTGTCTTCTTGTCAGGCCTAGTATCGATAGAGGGTAAACTAGTGACCACCTTGATTGCCTCCTTAGTAATTTTGAAAATAAAATCTAACCACATAAATTCACCATGAACCCTGCTAAGTACAAGACAAACTATCTCATCCGAAAATTCAGGAATGTTCAAAATATCAACAAATCCTAACTCCTCAACAATCTTATGCTCTGGCTTGATTAAACCTTGTTTATTAGCTATAATGTTCTGGTATATGTTTTTCAAATCATCAGACCCTAAATTATCTATGTTGCAATGAATATATATCCTCGGATCTTCAGCAAAAGCAACTCCCTTTAGAATTTTATAAAAGGAACCAATAGAATCATTCTGTTTTGCTATCTTAGGAATGATCTTAAAAACGGGTCTAGGATGCTTAACATTCTCTACCACAGTAGGGTTTGCAATGAATTCGGGAACAGAAGATGAAGTAGCCATGATACTAAAATAAATACCTTTTCTACAAGTGAAATCGTTTGAAATGCTCTGAAAATGTCTTTGCTGCTATGCCTCTTGAATGCCTTTGCTCTCTTCACACTCTTCGAAAATTTGAATGCTTTATGATTCAAAATGAGGGATTTCCATGCTTTATAACCAAAAAGTTTGCAAACAACCGCATTAAATGATTCCTGTTAAGTAAAAACTTAACATGTCTTCCATTAAAGAAGAAATATAACTTCTTACCATCAACCGAGGGTAAAATGCATGATTTTCAATTTGCTGCCTTACCCGTAAGGATTATTCCTTAGTTAGATAAGTACCTCCTACTAGTGCAAGACTCCCCTGTTCTGACAGTGTAGAGACATATTCATCTCCTCTCTGATCTCTCTTTCTAATCCATTGTTTTGAAAATTCTTGCTTGATTTTAGTTACCTTCTCTTTGCCTTTGTTATTAGATCCTTTATTGTTCGCCGATATATCTCGCTTCTACAAAATTTTGCAATATGCCCAATCTTGTTACATGCATAACAAGTTACATTATTTCTCTAAATTACCTTTCCATAACCTTGACTGGTTTGAGTTCTGCATTGATTAGATAAATGTCCAAATCTACCACAAACATAGCATTTGACATTCATTCTGCAATTATCTAAGTTATGATCATTTTTATTGCATTTGGAACATTGACCGATGGGTGAGTTTGTATTTTGATTATTCCTAAATCTGCACTAATTTTCTCTATGACCAAATTTGTTGCAATTAAAACGTTTCCCATTAAATTTATAAGCATTAGGTTGCCTTACCGGTTTTCTATAATCATGATTGTTTGCAGTCCTGGAGCTTTCTCCATGTTTAAATCCAAGTCCAACTATTTCTCCATCAGGTTTTTGACTTTTTAGCATATCATTAAGATTATCTGAACTTTTCTTGAATTTGTCTTTGTATTCATTTGTAGTGACCAACTCACTTTCCAAAGTGCTAACTTGTCTCAAAAGTTCCTCTTTGTCATGTTGCATGTGAATCAAATCAGTTTTAAGCATATTATTTTCATAACTAAGCCTTTGAGATTCATCTGATCTTTCATTAAGTCTTCTCGCCAAATCTTCTTCATTCCTCTTCCTATCTTCAATATCTTTGCATAGTCTCATGGTTAAATCTTGCATCTAATTCTTCATGTTATTCTTCTCTTGTCTCAATTTCTCTACAATATCTCTGAGAGTTTCTTTTTCTTCATCATCTTGATTTTGCAATTGCACATGTAATTCTTTTCTCTTATTCTTTGCTATAACCAGGTTATCTTGAAGTGCTTTGATAAATTCCCGAGCAGTTTTGAGTTCATCTTCCAGTTTGATATTCTTCAATTTTTCTGCATCAAAATCTTCAAGAGCTCCTTCCAATTGTTGTCTTAAACTTTCCATCGGTACCGGTTTTAGAATCTTCCTCAAGCTGTTAGGCTTCTGTAAATAGAGGACTAGGCTCTGATACCAATTGTTAGATACTTGATCAGTCCCAAAGACACTGAGAGGGGGGGGGGGGTGAATTAGTGTCTAACCGGTAAACAAAAGATTTAAACTTGTTTACAACTTTATAACCTAAATTAATATATCGATAAACAAGTAATAATGCAATAAAGAAAAATAAGAGAGACAACATCAATGCACAACATAACAAAAGATATTTTGGCAAGGAAACCTGGTAGGGGAAAAACCTTGGTGGGATTTGTGACGCACAATATTTACTCACTAGCCAATATGAATAAATATTAAGTGATACAATAGGGGCTTGCACATGCAGGAAGGCCAACAACCTAGAGGTCACTGCTCAACAACAAAAATAGAGTCCCACTGACTACAAAATTGGATGATTAAATCCAATGACAATGTACTGCTTAAAATAGCATCTGCAATGCTGGATTCAGTACTGGTTTAAGCTCTGTCAAATACTTCTGCCATAAACCTTTCTTTTCTCTGCTTCTTCTTTTATTCTCTCATAAACTACTTACATCAAAATGCATATACAAATATTCTCTCTCATATTCATTACCTAATTACATACTCATCTCCTACAAAATGACCTACAAGCTCTCATACATATATGAGTCTTTACAATACATCATGTCAGCTACAAATAATTAATTACATTACAATATAATTCGCATAAACAAAACTTTATCATATGTCGGCTTGAGTGCCGGTATGATTCATTCCCGGTGTAAACTGGATGCCAGTGTGAATGAACTTTGTGTAGTTGTCGGTGGTAGCATGTGAAGTCTATTGCCGATATAATCAATAGAATCTTGTAGAACCTTGTTACTAGTTGGTTGCCATCAATGACAACATTGGCCATTCTCATCTGAGTTTGTAATGCCAACAAACAGTTCTCCTATCAAAGACAACACAAACAAAATACTAGCGAACATAAGGGACAGGTGTCATCACATAACTTGGTATGGTTACCATGGTAGGCCTCCATAGGTTCTGACCCCATCTACTAGGTTACCTTGGCAATCTATCCTGAACCTCTAGCCCATCCAAGTCTCATGTGGACCCAACACATCCTTTCATGAAGACAAGGTTGTTGATTTTCCATTTCAGACCTTCTCATTGTATGTCGAGTTTGTACTAGCACTCATCCCATGCGTGAGGAACAATTATCTTACTTAGTGTTTTCATTAACTAAACTCTCTAATATTCTATTAGGTTATTACTTATTTAGACACACTTTCGATGGGTTACCCTGCAACCACTTTGGGTGCGGCCCCCACTCAAAAGCCACTTTCCCATATGACACTAGACCATAATCAAATGAACTCCTAAACCAAGGAATACATCAAGACAAGCATACAGAGTTCAATAAAGTAGGAATACCCACTCGGCCAAACAAGTCTTCAAATGAGGTGCACTGACTGACGGTACTCTAACTAGAGACATGACCACATATGGTAACCACATACCAACATTTCAACACTCACATAAAGGACATGACCGGATACAAAACCATCACATGAAAATAGTCAATACTCAAGATCAAGGACATAAGAAGGTACCCAAATCAACATACGACAATATCTAACAGTCACAATCAAGGACTTACCATTTCTTAATCAAATGCGAATACAAAAAATTAAACATGCATAGGCAGAAATTAGAAATGACAATCTTCCTCCATATTGTTAAACACTACAATCGATCCAGTTTTCTAATAGATCTAATTTGATTGCGATTTGTCTACCTTGTCTAGGTACATGTCGCTCATGGTTTACTAACTCACTAAAATTCATTTTGCATCATAACATTAATATAAATACTTCCTCATGAGTTTTCAAACCAAAATCACATTAAAATAAATATAATATATGCAGAACACACAATGATATAAAATTAATTATTCATTAATCAAATAAAAATATGATATTCATTTTTCAAAATAAAACATCATTCCATACTGGTTCGAAAATAATTTCTCAAAACTTATCTTTTCCCGAACCAAGTTACACTTTCCAGAATATGGAAATATACATTAAAAAGAAACTAGGATAGATAATCATTTCTATTTCCCTCAACTAAAATACCTAATTTAACCTTTTCAAAATCAGGTAATGCCTTTTCATAGATATAAATTTACAAAAAGGAATACAAATTAAATATTAACTAATATATATATATTAATTTATAATTAATAAATATATACTAATTAATAATTGTATATGGTGAAAATGGATAACAATAATAACGATATTGAAAGGCTAAATGAATTCAACCACAAAACCCTAGCCTAACAACAACAAAGATCCACCATAACATATGAAGATTACCTAAGACAATGCAAATCAAATGAAATCACAAAGATTATACCATCACATGTCCAATAGGGTTTGGATCTCCATTCTTCCTATCTCCATTGATCTTGCTTGATATATTTGCTCTCAGATTTTATGTGCACAAGAGCTCAACAAAGAACGGAATGTGGTTGCAAGTAGGATCGCCTATGTTCAAAAGCGTAGTGTAGTCAAGTAGTCAACAGGGGGTTTGATAATGAAGGAAGCATCTCCTTATATAGAAGACACTATATGAAATGGAGGGATAAAATTGAGAGGTGTAAAAGGAGGTCGGCTATGATTAGAGGGTACGTAGAGAAAATAATAAAATAATGAAAGGGGTAGGTAGTGTATGAATTAAGAGATGAATGACATGTGTCATGGGTAGAAAAGGTTAATGAATTAATTAAATAAATAAAGATTTATATAATTAATAGAAGAAGTGGGATCAATTAAATAAATAAGATATTTATTTAATTTAGGAAAATGATAATTTAAATAAATAAATGTATTTATTTAAATGAGAAATAAGGCTAGAAGAGGATAAATGAATTAATTAAATAAATAAAGATTTATTTAATTAATAGATGAATTAGGCTAAAGTAATTAAATAAATAAATATATTTATTTAAATAGATTGGACAATTTTAGGTGTCTACATTTTGCCCCTCTTTGAGACAATGTGGCTTGTCTCGTTGTTTCAAAGAAGATAAGATGAACTGATACAGAGTTGCCCCAAGATGGGAATGATATGCCCCCTCGAGAGATTGGATGAAAAAATCTCTGAAAAGATCGCAGACAATCTCTCGATAAGAAAGATGGGATAGAATGGACTGACCGGATAAAGTGACAGAGTCACGGGATAATGAAGACTGACTCAGGAAACGAGGGCTAGGGCAGTCTATAAGATAGACCACGAGGGAAATACATCCTCATTGTCATCTACACCTCCAAGAGATTATAGTGCAGAAAAAGAGTAGCAGCAGTCAGCAGCGATGGCTTTGGTTCACAGATTCGACCGCGTTCACCGATTCCAGAGGCCAGCAGAGGCAAGAGAGCCAGTAAGTACCAGAAAACCTCCTTGTACTTTGATGCATTTATTGTTGTCATTAATGCATACTAGGTATTGTAATAACTGTGCGTTTATGTCAGGAAAGTGCGTTTGTATCCAACAATGTGAATTTGTGTCTTCTAGATCAAATCGGCAGTTCTGTGATGAACATACACTGTTGATTGGATAAGCTACTGAGAGGATACACTCAAGAAGGTCCTCTAGGGAAAACTAGGATAGCAAATAGGGCTAGGATTGACAATTTTGTGGTAGAACATATGTTGCCAATTAGGAAACTTCTCAAGAGGATTCAATCAAGCAGAGGCCCTAGGATAGGATAGATCAAGGCAATTTGTGATGAATAGTGAGTACCAAGATATAGTACTTTGTGATGAATAGGGAGTACTAAAATATGAGCAGCACTTTGTGATGAACAATGAGTGCAAATGTGAGCAACACTTTGTGATGAACAGGGAGTGCCAAACACGTAGTACTTTGTGATGAATAGGGAGTACCACTAGGATAGAAGCAACACTTTGTGATGAACAGTGAGTGTCACTAGGACTGAGATGATTGATTTGTGTGACTGCAGGAGTATTTGCCTATGCTAGAGTCATGGGAGAGTTTCCCATCGACTCAGAGGTTGCGACCTGAGTTGACAATCGAGGACTGAGCTACAATTGAGGCTATGGGATTGAGACATATTCTGTATGTGCCTGAGTTTCGGGCGAACATGGGATTGCTGACTGCACTGGTGGAGAGGTGGCACTCTGAGACTTGCATTAGATGACAGTCACCCTAGAGGATGTATACAGGATTCTGCAAATACCGATAGATGGGGAGCTGATTCCGTATGATCGAGATGGAGACAGGGATGCCCTTAGATGAGTGTTTCAGGATCCAAGACTAGAGATGAGGGTGGGACACATGGCATGGGACACAATGACATGGACAGGATTAGCACTACCAACAGTGTTGGCAGGAGTTATTAGTGGGTTCCTTTGTCCGGATAGGGCGACACGAGGGGTGGCTACAGAGGACACAGGGGCCAGGAGAGATGATCTTGGGGCGGGTCCTTCTAGGGCTCAGACTTTGTCGAGGCCAGCCAGCTCTGAGGGAGGGAGTTCTTCATAGCCGTAGAGGGCTCCCTATGTATCAGTATTGTACCATTTTTGTATGATGATGTAGACACCTGCGGGTGATTGTAGCCATATGATTTTGACATCATTGTATCATGACACTTTATATATATATATGAGATGATTCATCTTTGCGGCAGCTATATGCATGTGTACCTATGTGATGAGATGTTCTTATGTGATGTTTATGATATGGATGCAAATATGTATATGATGAAATACAATATTTTTTTCTTTTATGTTTTTATATGTTATGCTAATGCAAATGTGAATGTATGAAATGTGGATGGATATGACAGTGCAAATAACTATTTACATGATGAGAATATAAAATGTTCTAACATGTGTTGTGTGCAAGATGTGATGCAATTGTGATATCTATATGTACGTATGGAATGCTAACATGTGATAATGTAGGTGAAACTACATGAAATGCAAATGTTTTTGGCGTGTCATTATACTCAGTCATGTGATAGCAGGCTACGTAGACTCGAGAAGGACAATGGAAGTCAATCAAGAAAGGGGGATGAAAGACAAAAGATATGAAAGTAAAAGAGCTTCTTGTACGTTATCATCATTGAGCTTTATTATGGCAAGTAGGTTATGACAATCGAGGCATATGTTCGACCCAGAAAGTCATTGTACCTGTTTGCATGGAGATAAGACAGTCACAAACAAGGAATGCCCCAGTTCATACCAGACTCACAATGTCCTCATATCCTTGGACAAGTCATAGCATTACTAAGAGAAAATCCATAGACAACAAATACAAATAGGTGGCGATACCCCATCCTCGCCTTTCTAGTCAAAGACATCCTGGAGATAGAATCTCTAGTCAGAGACATCCTAAAAAAGCTAAAAGACATGTCACCAAAAGATAAAATCAAAAGAAAACCAAGACTTGACACCAACATCCAATGTAGTCCTCAAGTTTAGTGTCTCTTGTCACTTGTATAAGTCTTATTTGATTGTGGTCACAATGTTTACTTTCACAAAAAGGATAGATAGCACAGAACCATGTGTTTTCTGAGTCTGTTGAAAGATTTGATTTTGTTGAAGCCCATTGTTGCTGTTGTCTCATCTGAAACTGACTGAATCCATGAAACTGATACTTTATTGCATAGAAGATGAAACTTTATTGTGGATCTGTGATGCAAATGTTTCTTTATTGCGGATTATGCGTGGATAGACTGAAGGAAGCTGGAAGAAATTGTACTCCTCGAAACATGTGATGTTCTCAGTTCCACACCCATCACTAGACGTAGGATTTGCCTTAGCCACAGATAGGATCTGATTTATTATGGATGGAAAGGGAGGTGAAAAGGGAGGTTTATTATGAATGGCTAACCAATCTTGGGTAGATCAATAACAAGCCATGATGGGAATGGGTAAGTTTATTATGAACGAATAGGTTGTGAGTGTGTGCAAAGTGAAAGGATGAAAGTGAATCCTAAAGGAGGGAGGAGCAATGTCTCTACGCATGGCGCTGGTGACCCAATTTTCACCATGGTACTTGCCCAGGGCACCACCAAAGTGGTTTTCATTGTTGGACGAAATTATTTCTCTTTACTTTTTTCGATTTTTCAATGTTTTTTGTGTCACAAGGCGCCTGTTTGCCAGGTTTTCACCAAGTAATGATTTTTTTGTTTTATAATTTTATTTTTTTGGTATTTTTGAGTTAGGATACTCTAAAGAGCTATGTGTAAAACTTGCGAAGGTGTATACTGTTGATAGGATCCTCCAAAGGTTCACCCTCTATGGTTGAGAGGTGATATGCACCAGATCCATATGTTGTTGTAATGATGTAAGGACCAAGCCAGTTTGGTTTGAACTTGCCCTTCTTCTCTCTATCTTGCTGATTTTTGGGGTTTTCTCTGAGAACCAAATCACCTACCTCAAATGTGCGAGGCTTGACTTTGTGATTGTAGCTACATTGTTCCTTGATTGAATGATGTGTAGCTCGAGTGACTGTCTTCCTTGATGAAGGAACTGAGATAGAATTACTAGTGTGTGGACTACATAAGCCTGTATGCGTGTCACCTGAAGAAGTTTGGGCATTCTTGATAACAAAGTCCTTCAAGGAAGCTCCATTAAAGGTCCATGATATATCACCAAAAGGGAAATGATGTGTGGAACAAGTGGATGAGTGATGAAGGCTTATGATTGTGAAAAGAAGTGAAAGTAAGATAGCATGATGGAGACTTAGGATCAACAAGTATGTGTTTTGATTTGAAATTGTAGAACTTTTGCCCCCAGTTATTTTGATATTAGGGGAGATAAACTATTGCTCTTTTTTCTTCATAGGATTTTTATCCTTGACTTTGATTTTTGTAGAGTCCAATAACTTTTGATTTTGATTTGGACTAAGGGACTTTTCTTTATTATTGACTTTTAGCTTTTTCTTTTCAAAGCTTGATTTTTGATCCCTAATGAGTAAGGGCTTTTGTAATTCTTGTTGATCCAAGTCTGGAAGTGGAGTGGAAATGGAATGAGTGGATGAAATGGTAGAGCTATGTGAGTTCTCAAGAGGGCTGGCAATATGCTCAATAGATTCTTTGTTGGAACCACTCTTAGGACTATTGATATCAAGAGTTGCTTGCACCACTAGAGGAGATTTGTATTCAAACTTAGTAGCCACAACACTAGGTGGTTCACACCCAATTCCTTGGCATTGCAAATTGTTTGTAGGTTGTTCCTGTCGACTAAATACCTTAGGAGATAGTGGGAGTTGCTCAACATGAAAGATATACTCACCACATCCCGAGTCTTTAACCTTGAATTTTTTATTGAGGTCTATTTGTTTTGATGTAGAAGCTTTCAAGGATTCTGGATCCACATATGCTGATGAAGGAATAGCTTCTCGATTGGCTGGAATTGTTATTTTTGATCTAGGTTGCAGATTGTTGCAATACATGAATGGATTTGGGTCAGCTTTGACAGTCACTTCAACTCCATTGTGAGGAAACTTGATACATCGATGATATGTAGATGGGACTGCGCTCATCTCATGAATCCAAGGATGTCCTAGCAATATGTTGTATGTGAGATCAAGATCAAGTACTTGACAAACCACATCCTTTGTAACTGGCCCAACTCTAAGAGGTAAGGTGATTGTACCCTTGGATGAACGCTCTTCATCATCATATGCTTTGATAGTAATTTTGTTTGTAGAATTCACAGCTTTGTCGAAATATCCCAATTGTTTAATAGTGCTCAATGTACAAATGTTTAGACCTGCTCCTCCATCTATCAGGACTCGTTTGATTCTATGTTTGTGTATGAAGGCTTCAATGTGTAATGGTGCATTATGTGGCTAACTTACGAAGGCATCATCGGCTTCTGTGAATGTAAGGGAGTGTGGAATGGAAAGGTATCCCACCATGGCTTGAAACTGGTCCACATCCAGATCAGTAGGAACAATAGTTTCTCTCAAGATTTTGTCAAGAATGGATTTATGTGCGAGGGATATGCATAGGAGCTCAAGAATGGAGATGAGCGTGGGTGTCTTCCCTAACTGTTCTACAAGGTTGTACTCCAGCTTGGTTGATGAGGAAGCAGTGTTTTTAGTTGGAGCACCTTGCAAAGTGAATTTACCTCGATGATTTGTAACATTACATTCAGAGGTAGGTTCGGAAGAAGATCCGATGCCTTTCAGGATGATCTTGGGTCTTTGGGTAGAGTTCTCAGGCATTTTGTCCTTTATGATAATGGTAGAGACATAATTGTCCATCGAAATGTGATTGATAGTTGAATCATAGTTATAAGATGCTCTAGTATAGTTGGTTTGGTCATCTGTGGCTGCAGCTTTTCCCTTATCATGCTTTGGGAATGGTTCCTTAAACATCTCATGTTCTTGATTGGATGAGTGCCCTTCAATCTCAATGTCTCCTCTATCAATAAGATCTTGTATGATGTTCTTCAGTCGATGACAATTTTTTATTTTATGTCCTTTGCTCTTATGAAATTCACAATATTCATCATCATTCCACCAATTTGGTTTAACCTTTGGCTCATATGGAGAAAAATATGGAATTGTGATTATCTTGTTTGCTACTAGCTTTTTGAAAACGAACTGAAGTGGTTCTCCCAATGGGGTGTACTTCCTTCATGATCTAGAAGTTGTTTGAGTATTCACTTGATTGTTTGTAGAGCTTGATCCCGAAAAAATGATTTTGGGTCGCACTGTATTGGCATCAACAACACCATCATTGACTATGTTCTTGTTTTTATTCCAAAATCTTGGCTTGTCTTTTCCTTTAAAGTCATCTTTGTTTTCCTTGAATATCTTAATGACTCCTTGTTCAATTAGGACCTTCTTTGTTGCTAAGCCTTTTTCAATGACGTCCTTGAAGGTGGACAAACAAGCTTTCCTTAGATCATAGCTAATGTCTTTGTTAACATTCTGAGTGAACATTTCTACCATTTGTTTTTGTGGAATTTCACAAGAGCATCTGCTAGCTAGATTCCTCCATCTTTGTAAAAATGATGAAAAAGACTCTCCATCTTTTTGTTTGGTGTTGCACAAAGTAGTGACTGATATGTCTATCTCTATGTTGTAGGAGAAATGTTGAATAAATGCCTCTGCTAAGTCACCCCATGACTTAATACCAGGTGGAAGTTGGGAGAACCATTCCATAGCTTGATCACCTAGGCTTTGTGGGAATAATCTCATCAAATATGTCTCTTCTGAAGCTACCTCAATGCAAGCTGTGAAAAACTATCTTATGTGTGCCTTAGGATCCCCTTTTCCTCTATACTTATCAAACTTAGGTGTCACAAAGTATCTAGGAAAAGGAGGCATTGGAATGCTCTTGTCAAATAGATAAGGACATATGTCTCTCATTGTGTATGTTGGCTTCGGTGTATTTATGTCCTCCATTTTCTTTTGTAAGTCCTTGATTTGTTGCTCCAAATTGTTCTTAGGTGGAGATCGACTTCTTGGACCATACCCTATGCTTGAGGCACCAATTGGAGGAGGAGCATGTTGCATCTATGGATGATATTGATCATACACATGTTCATATGGAGGAGGTCTATAGTGATGCTGCATATATGGACCACTTGGTATAGATTCACGTTGAGGAACGAAATATCTATTTTGTCCATGTATACCATACTCTACAGGCATGTCATGTTCTAATATGTTGCCCCCAAATTTGACACGGGGTTTCCTTGTGTCCAAATTTTGAGCATGCCTTTGAATATCCAATTGCTTTGGTGGTTGATCCTCAGCATTGATATGTGATTGAGCATATTTCTCTACATAAGACTTCCATAATGGTCTGCGAAGGTGAGTATCATATGCTTGACCATGTGTATGTGGGACCTCTAGTTTTTGAAACAAAGATGATGGTGATTCAGGCACAAGATGTGGTCTTCTATTGCCTCCACTATTAGGCCTCCTTTGATCCATGTTGGAGTGAGATTGTTGCAAAGGTCGATTTTCCATTATTTGAGACATGTCAAAATCATGAGGTATCTTGGCTCCACTTTGTGCCATCATTTGTAAGAAGTATTGTCTATCCCTCCTCATTATTTCCTCAACCAATCGATTGAAACGGGGATTCATAATGGTGTCTTCCACATCTACTGAATGTACTGAAAAGTTGTCCATATCATCATTGTTCTTTGTAGTGTCCATGTTCTCAACATTTGGAATGTTTCTATAGGCATCCATGTCAGGTAATGTAGTATGATCAAAATTGAAAAAGATATCATTGTCATACTCATAAGAACGCATGTTTGCAGACTCTTGAGCCTCTTTAGTTTCTCTCCTAGATTTTTGAAGACGGGTTTCAACCATGAACTAGGTATTGACCGAGATGTGTGAGACTAGATGAAAAATGGAAAAAGTATGGAAGACCAAGAGTTGGATGGAATGTAAATGAATCTGAGGTGTACTTGCAATGTCCAAAGTGTAAGACCAAGTATGTATGTAGTAGAGTAGGTGTGACTTCCAAAGAGAGGATAGTTTCTCTTGATGAGGTAAGTTGACCTTGACTCTAAGTAAGACCAAATGAGACCCAAAGGTGATAGACCTTGATGAGGGACCACTTAGCAAAATGTAGTTGTATGTAGTGTGTTGACAAAGTATGATGAGGACAAGCAAGTGACCTTTTGACTCAAGTTTAGACAAATGTAAATTTAATGCAAGATGTAAAGCAATGATGGACTTTGTGAGATCCAAAGACAAGTTGAATGCTAGATGAAGACCTGGATAAACAACCTAGGAAGCTCAAGAATTCCGAAACTGATTGCTCTTGTTTGCTGGATTGTAAAATTTTTCCAATTGGTGAAGTTGTTGGTTGTGACCAAATTTGAATGTTTGACTATTTTTCATGACAAGAGGACACAATGTTGATGAGGACTCAATGTTTGCAAGTGTTTAGATTCAAAATGACTCCAAGAAAAGTGTGTTGTTTGATGTAAAAAATGTTTTGCGTACACTTGAAGACACAAAAGAAACAATGTTTTGCTGTTTGGTCCTGAATGTTTTGAATGTTTAAAATAAGTCAAGCACAATTCTTATGGCTAGCCAAGACAATAGTTGTTGATCCCACATGAGGTTTTACCTTCAAGGCTACACTATTCAGAGCGGATACTTAGATGCTTGACCTCACTGGCTCCACCCTCAGCACTCACTTCTCGGGTCAGCCAAGCATCAGTCCCCATGAAAACTCCCTGTGGCGAACTTTGTATCTCTACTAAGAACCGTATGTGTGTGGGCCGCTACCAGAGGTCTGACCTCCTGCCCCAACAACTAGAAGGATTTGGGCTTCTAAAACAAAAAGGTGCTAGTAAGGGCATCCGCTCATGTGGCCATACATGCGGCACTTTCAACTTTGTAAATACAGAAGGCTCCCAGCCGGAAGGGGTTATGCCCTACAACTGATCAAATAAATTTGATCAAACGGGTTTATGGGGAGACATAGTGTCAGTATGAACTAATCAGCACACGTTATTCATAGTTTTCACCATGAATACAGTTATTTATAGTGGTTTGGAAGAAGATGGCTTTTCTTTTGCTACCACTTGGGTCCTTCTCTTCTCACTAGTAGTCTTAATGACCACATGGGAAGACAAACCCTCTAAAGATTAAACAAAAAGAGCTTATTTCTCAAGACACAAAAGACAATGATTCAATTTTAGTGCACCAATTGAAGTGTTTGCTAGTCTATGAAAACAAGGCACATAATAAAAATCCAAAAACCCTTGCCAAGGACCTGCAACAAAGATTTATTAGTAGTTTGGATTGTTTCAAATGATCACCCCTTCCTGCAAGCACACAAGTTAGGTAAATTTTAGATCCAAAAGACTTTGTGAAATAGGGGCCTTCAACAATCCGTTTTGTTGACCAATTCAAAGATCTGATTCATCATAAAAAAATACTACTTGTAAAATTTCAAGAGATTTCTAGAAATCTAAGAAAATCCAAAAAAATTGCTAATTTGCTCCAAAAATTAATTTTTTATGAAAAATCATAAAAAATTCATATAAAATGCAAAATCGATCCACAAAATCTGAAATTTTTATTGGAGAGTCCTAAACCTGTATAAAAAAATTTCTGCAACACATCCAAGCAGTTTGTGAGATATGAGTAAAATAATGCAAAACCCTAATTTTCAAAGATCTAATTTTTGAGGAATGATTTTGCATCAAATTTAAAATCACAAAGAATAGATCCTGTGTATAATTATAAGAAATTTCCAAAAATGTATGAAAATCTGAAAAGTTAGCTAATTTGCTCTCAAAATTATTTTTTTATGAAAAATCATAAAAAAATCATATAAATTGAATAGTTGATCCAAAAAATATAAATTTTTTACTAAATCCTTCTAATATTTTTCTTGACTTTTTCAAAAAATTTGATGCCAAAATTCAAAGCCGTTTGTGAGATCTGATCAAAATAAGGAAAAACCCTAATTTTTAAATATCCGATTTTTAGGGAAATATTTTGCATCAAAATTAAAATCACAAAGAACAGATCCTATGTATAATTTTGAGTGATTTCCAAAAATTTAAGAAACTCCAAAAAATTCTCTCATTTTCTCTCAAAATTAATTTTTTACGAAAAATCATAAAAAATTCATATAAAATGAAAATATGCTCCAAAAATTCTGAATTTTGTATTGAGAGCTCCTGATACTTTCTTCAATCTGCAAAAAAAAATTGGTACAAAATTTTCAAGCCGTTTGTGAGATATGATCAAATCTCTCCAAGATCTTGATTTTGTGTCCAAAACCCTAGCTGCACAAGGTTATTCTCCAAATTGTTTTACAAAAGAACAATATAGGGTTAGAAAAATCTGCAAAAAACACAGATCTAACAAAAATCCATGTCCCACGGGGCATGCTAAAATGTATATGGTGAAAATCGATAACAATAATAACGATATTGAAAGGCTAAATGAATTCAACCACAAACCCCTAGCCTAACAACAACAAAGATCCACCATAACATATGAAGATTACCTAAGACAATGCAAATCAAATGAAATCACAAAGATTATACCATCACATGTCCAATAGGGTTTGGATCTCCATTCTTCCTATCTCCATTGATCTTGCTTGATATATTTGCTCTCAAATTTTATGTGCACAAGAGCTCAACAAAGAACGAAATGTGGTTGCAAGTAGGATCGCCTATGTTCAAAAGCGTAGTGTAGTCAAGTAGTCAACGGGGGGTTTGATAATGAAGAAAGCATCTCCTTATATAGAAGACACTATATGAAATGGAGGGATAAGATTGAGAGGTGTAAAAGGAGGTCGGCTATGATTAGAGGGTAGGTAGAGAAAATAATAAAATAATGAAAGGGGTAGGTAGTGTATGAATTAAGAGATGAATGACATGTGTCATGGGTAGAATAGGTTAATGAATTAATTAAATAAATAAAGATTTATATAATTAATAGAAGAAGTGGGATCAATTAAATAAATAAGATATTTATTTAATTTAGGAAAAGGATAATTTAAACAAATAAATGTATTTATTTAAATGAGAAATAAGGCTAGAAGAGGATAAATGAATTAATTAAATAAATAAATATTTATTTAATTAATAGATGAATTAGGCTAAAGTAATTAAATAAATAAAGATATTTATTTAATTAGATTGGACAATTTTAGGTATCTACAATAATTAATAATAAAAAAATACTATTTAAAACTTTTTTTAATAAATAATATTAAAAACTTTTTAAATAAACCAAAATTTGTAAATTGCGATAATTTTTTTTTTTTTTAAATAAAAAAAAGAAACCGCGGGGCCCACATCCCATACATGGGAGTGGAGGTTGTGCCCTCACCATGGAGGCTGTGACCACATTGTGGATGCAGACCGCGACATCCACACTGTGGACGCGGCTATGGTCGCAGGCCTTTGCGGCCACACTGTGGTCGCAGAGCTCTGCGGCCACATTGTGGACAAAGTTTCCACAAGTTGCGAACCAAGGGAGGGGGCGAGGGTCAAGCCTCATCTCCCCTGCCCTCCAAAACCTTATTCCGCTTCAATACAATTTGTTTTTTTTTTATATAATTTTTTTTAAAACAAACTTTTAAAAAGGAAAAACCCCAGTTTTAATTCACAATCTTAGACTGAGACTAAAACAATTTCCAGAATGTCCATGGTTATCAAATATTAAAATTTGTTGAATAACCAGACCCAAATTAAGCAAATTTTTCCAACAAAATACCATATTTGGGCAAATAGGATTGATTTACACACATTAATCCAATCAATTCAACCAATCTTGCCCAAAACAAACTAATTTCTCAAATTAAAACTTGAATTAGAAAACATTCACCTGGAGTTTTAACAGAATTTTATGATGCACATCCAATCCTAATATTTGGTTTTTAAAAAAACAATCTGAGCAACCAAAATCTAATCTGGAGGTTGGGAAAGAAGCAAGAAGGGTTTGAGTTTGTGATTTAACTACCACTTTATGAAGAGCCCTACCTTATTCAACAATCCTGGGAAAGATTTGATGAAGAGCCCAACCTGCAAGCTCAAGAAAAACCTTCTTCCCCAAATGCCCAAAATTTGCATCCGAAAAATAATTCTCCTCCAAAAATATTTTCCAAACCTAGGTTAAATGGAAAAATCTTTGACCAAAAATTCATATTTTTGGATTTAAAATATTTTCTTCCAAATAAAAT
Organism: Cryptomeria japonica; assembly: GCF_030272615.1. Taxonomy (NCBI): domain Eukaryota; kingdom Viridiplantae; phylum Streptophyta; class Pinopsida; order Cupressales; family Cupressaceae; genus Cryptomeria; species Cryptomeria japonica. The sequence continues at coordinate 500,012,973 of NC_081411.1, read as the reverse complement.
GAAAAATCCTTCTTTTCAACAATTCAAATATGCTAAACATGCTTTTCTTCTCAAAATGATTTTCTTAATTAATTGCAACTAACATTTCTATTTCCAAAATGTTGAGGGTAAAATATTTCTATTTTCGAATAAAATTTAATCTTTCCTATCAAAATGCATAAATTTAATTAATTCATCATTTAAAAAAACCATTTAATCGAACTTGCTACAAACAGGAATTGAGAAACTCTAATTAATGATTAATCACACAAAAAGGGGTCCTATTTAATTTAGTCCCTTAATTACTAATGCCTAAAAGAACATATTTAATCAAATTAAATACTAAGGATTAAATAATCAATTTACCACACGCAACCCAAGAAAGCCAAACAGACACACAATCCACATACCAAACCCAAGGGAAAACTGACGAATGAATAATCACGCTCACTTGAGCACGACTAGGGTAGACAAGGGTCTTATGACTACCTAACCCAATTCCTTAGGACGAATAAGGTCCACTCAAACTTGCGAATCCAGGTGGAGACGAAACTCGTACCTATGTGGTACTGTACCTGCAATCTCTTGCAACCATGAGCCATGTATGCATACATATATATTTAATGAAAGTGTTAGCCTGAGATTAATAACATGAATCAGGAGAACAAATAATCATGCATAATACTCGATGTGAAATCAACATTTACAAGTACACACATTAAGCATAATTCCTGACTTTAACATTACAACCTGGTAAATCAACCATTCAAGAATGCCACTTAAAAGTCAACCAAGGTCAAACCAGTTTTAAAAATCTGATTAGGGCAGGGGTACTACACCTTGTGCCTTAGAGGAAGTTTAACAACTTGAGGAAGATCATGAATCCGAAATCCATGGATATGAGTTTGGAGAAGCAACTTGAGGTGGCACTTGAAGATTATGATGCTGAAAGGATGAAGAACTTGAAGCTACAAGATGAATTGAATTCTTCTCAGGAATTCATTCTTGTCCTACAAGAGAGGTTGTCATCTGTTTAGGCTAGGAGGAAGGAACTTTTATAGAATAAGGATAATGATGGAAAAATGCACTTAATGAGAGATGTTTGAAGCTGAGTCAGAAAAACATGGTCATGAGAAATGAGATGCAAGCTATAACTATGAGGATGTCTAAAGAGATTGAAGATCGGAAGAAAAAGAAAGAAAATTTGGCTGTATCTCTGAAAAACAAGTTTGAAGAATGTGGTAGGTTGGTTCATGAGAATGATATGTTGAGGACTGTTTTAGTATAATCCTAGAGTAATGAACAAGAGCTTGAGAGACAAATGTAAATTCTGAGAGATGATCTGACTATTGCAAGTGAGTATAAAGAAAAATTCAAGATTAGTTCAACACAACTTGATGAGTTATTGAAGATACAAAGACATAATGGAGATTCCAGTGGACTTGGATTTGAACAAGGACAGAGTTACAATACTGCAAATTAAGATCAAAATCATAAGGCACCGGTAAGGCAGTTTAATGCTTATAAATTTAATGGTAGATGCTTTGTTTGTAATAAATTTGGTCACATGGCTAGGCAATGTAGAAATAGAGAAAATCAAAACCTTGATTATGCTCTCGGTCAATGTTCTAAATGTAATAAGTATGGTCATAAGACAAAAGATTGCAAATGAATGTTAAATGTTATGCATATGGAAAATTTGGACATATGGCTAATCGATGCAGGTCAAGCAATTACACCGATTTTAGCAAAGCAATTCAAAAGAACAATGTTACATGATATGCATGTAATGAGGTTGGACATATTGCTAAGTTTTGTATAAGCAAAAATCCACCGGTTGGTAATGATGGATGAAATGAGAAGGGAAAAGAGAAGGTTAATGAAATCCGGCAAGATCATACCCAGAGATGGGTCAGGAAGTCAGAAGAACAATCAGCGGATGGAAATGCACTAGTTACTCAACTGACAAAGGAGGTTGCTCCTGCACCGACATGAAACTCATCTGCTAACTAAGGCAGATGCCTCTGGGGTAGGCAAAATTCATGAAGATGCTGCATATGCCTTGGGAAGAGGTTCTAAAAGATTTTCCAGACATTGGAGATGGTTATCCAGCTTGGAGATGTTTTATCAAGATCCGGTATCTTCCACCAGAAGTCATTGATATCAATGACAGATTAGGGTTTCTTGGAGGTTAAAAGGTCAAATTCACTTCATTTCTGATCACTTTGCATTCAAAGCAATTCAAAGGAAGTCTAAGGTGATTCAGTGCGACTGGTATCATCTTGAGCAATTTTACCAGCGATCAGAAGAGTTCTTTAGGGTTTTTCACCAGTAGCAATTCACAGGTATTTATCTTCAATCATGGAAGCTAGATCATCATCTGTACCTATGTTTATTGCAAATCCTACTGTTGTTGAGGTCAAGGACCATCCCATGCTAATTTTCAAGTGATATCCGCATGTTGCTACCCTGGACAATTTGGTTGGCACTTTTTCTCGTGTCTCAAAAGGAGTCATGTATGTTGAAGATGTAAGAGCATATATTCACTGTCATATTGAGGATTTGGGAATGAGAGATATTAAGAACATGCACATGGGTGAGATAATGGGAGATTATGGAAATATTAAGCCCAAATACAAACATATTGAGGATCTAGGGTTTACTGGCATTCTGGATATTCCAGAATTTGAAGATGAGATTGTTAGGTATGTTTTGAGCAGAGTGCATGGAGAGTATATTTGGTTGGATAGACCGTATAATATTTTGAAGGAGGCAATTAGGGCAATCACCGATTTACCACAGTTTGGACAAAATCCTGAGAAGAAGGTTTCAAATGATCAAGTCAACAAGATCACCAACACAACATCAGACAAGTGATCAATGAGGATTGGTACTATCACCGACATAGATATCAGATTCGGAAGCATGGTCATTGGTTACAAGGTAACTCAGTCAAACTATCCAAATTCTGTTTCTAGCTCCTCCATTTATGCAGCTCATAAAATGATGAGGGAGAATGAGAAGTTAGATCTATGTGGTTGTATGTTGGATGAATTATTGATTAACCTTGGAAAGATCAAAGGAGAAAAGAAGGGAACATTCCAGTATAGAAACCTAATTTTCTATTTAATGATATTTTTCATCATCAAGTCTCCCATTTTTGGGAAGAGAAAATGGGCATTTGATATCCCGACAAAGAGGCAACTAAAATAGTCTATTACTACATTGGGTAGTCAGAGAGATGACAAAGTGTGGGGTTAATTTAAAGCATTTCAGAAGGCTATGAATTCTAGGGTGAGGGTTCCAAAGCACATTGTTGAGAAGTACTCAACCGAGATATGCTTCATGGTCAAGAAAGATGAAACTTTGATGGAAGTTGTAAGGACCCTGAAGATTTGGATTGAGGAAATGGGTTATGAAGTTGATGTTGGCATTTCAATAGAAAGGAGATTGTTGGCATTTCAATAAGGTTATTGAGAAGGTTGTTGGAGATTGTTGATATAATTGAGAAAGGATGATTACTGTCTTAATAATATTATTTTGTCATTGATGTCAAGAAATTGGTTTTTTGATTCAGTATGATGTTGCCATATCTTGAGAAGTGTGTTTTTATGAGTATTAAAAGGTTGGTAAGTGACACAAAAAGAATGTGATAATAAAGGGGAATAATAACTTATTGAATGGGCAACTATTACCGAGTTAGACAATGATGAGATCATGTTGTTTTGATTGTTTTGATATCCTACATATGTTGTTGATTATAAGTTTAATACTGTACTATGTCACCGAGCAAAGAACCTAGTCAGTAAACCCTAAGGTTATCGATATCGGTTAAAGAAGGCAGAATGTCTACCGAGTGAAGTTCAGTATTTACCGAGTAACAACCAAGTTATAATAGATCGCATTGGATGAATAAAAGCATTATTTAATGAAGGATGCTGATGAGCTGGAGATGAATAAATGATTGGTATGTCATGCAAGAAGATTGTTAAGAATCTATGGCAATGGAAAATCAAGAGGAAGATCTACAACACAGATTGAACTGCAATAACCTAGCACAAGTTCCAAGGAAGGAATGCAAGTTCCAAGGCGAGGTAAAATGTTTTCAGATCGAAGGATACATTGAACCTAGTCAAGTTTGATGATCTAATGGCTAAGATTGATCATGAGAAATGTGATCAAGGAGATTAAGCAGTTAGAAATTGTTTATAAATAAGGAATTGTTGATGAACAATATATGCGGGCAAATGTATGCACAATGATGCTACAGTAATGTTTATCAAGCACAGAAGCCTGAAGATCTGATTGAAGAACAGATTGAGAAGCCTAGAAAGCCAAACAAGGGACAAGATAAGTCTTATGACAAGATTGTTTTGAGCACATAGAATCTACTTTAGCATTTCAGATGTGAAGTTGTAGATATATTTTATTACTGTTATTTATTCTATAAGTGACATGAAATATCTTAACCGAGTGGACCTAACAGTCTTATTTGTAAACCCTCTAGCAAGGTAACATTCTAAATGAGTGTTTAAAATCCTTTGACAAGGTCACTTCTAAAAAAGTGCAAGACTCTAACAAGTCTGAGGGAAATCCCTTAACCGGGTCACATCTAGCAATGTGTTTGTAATCTTTAACAGGATTAGCTTTTAATCGAGCATACTCTAGAAGGGTATATTTCTTAGTGGGTTCGAAATCCCAAAGTGGTTTTTCCCTATTTGGGTTTCCATGTTAAATTTGGTGTTATATGTGTTGTGATGTTATCTGTTCATGAGTTTGAATGTTTTACAATTTTTGGTTATATATTCTGAAGTATAAACTACCGAGGTTGAATCTGTTGAATATATTGTGAATTAAGTTTGTATGATTCACCCCCCCCTCTCATCTTATTATCTATTGGCATCAGAGCTTTACAATTGGTATCAAAGCTTAGGACTCTGGAAGAAAAGTTTAAAGGCACTTGAGGCAAAGATCCGAACATGTATAAAAGGGATGCACCAAAGCTGAACAAGTCAAGTTTCTCCACATGGTATTAAAGGATGAAGTTGCACTTATCAGGAATTGGAGAATATGCAACATATTATTTGGAGAATGATTACATAGCACCTAGCACCAACCTGATGACCATGGAAGAGATAAAGGCAAAGCAAGAACATATTCAAGCTATGATTGAAATAACATCAGCATTGACCGACTCAGAGTTTAATGATCTAGAAGGGTGTAATGATGCAAAGGCAATGTGGTCTAAGCTCATATCTGTGTATGGTGTTGATGAACATGTTCAGAGAGCAAAAGTAGATAGTCTAAGAGGTCAACTTGAATCCATGAGAATGAATGAAGGTAAGAACAAAACCCAATACAGTACAAGGTTAAAGGAAATTGTCAATCAAATCAAAGGAGCAGGAGGAACTATTGAAGAAAAGGATGTAACAAGTAAGTTGCTTAGGACACTTCTACCTGCTTATGCCATTCGAGTCTCTACAATCAATGAATTAAGCTCTGTGCCAAACATGCCAGTCTCTTTGGATGCTAGTATCGGTAAGCTACATACATTTGAGTTAAGTAATTTTGATAACAGTGGGTCCTCGGTAAATAAAGTTGAATCTACATTCAGTTCTTTTCATATTGGTGAATCTGATGATTACAATGATAGAATGTACAAGTATACTAAAGGAAATCATAGTGGAGCAAGTGAAAGATTTAGCAAAAACATGGAAGAGGTACACAAACTATATGAGGAAATCAAAAAGCAAGAAGAGTTTGAAGCATTATTAGCCAGAAGGTTACCGAGAGGCAAAGGCAAGTATAAAGGAAAGTTACCTTTAAAATGTTTTAACTGTGATAGAATAGGACATATGGCTTCTAACTGTCCTGACAAAGAATCTAGTGAAAAGAGAGAATACCGAGATGACAGACAGAAAGACAACCAATACAGAGGACACTGAGACTTCAAAAGGAAAGATAGAAAGACATGCCTGGTAGCTGATGAGGAATCCAATGATGATAAATCTGATGAAACTGATACAGAGGAAGTTGTTTATGTGGCTATTAAAGATGGATCAGATGAAGAAAGGTATGAAGAAAAAACCCTAATATCTCACATAAATAATAATGATTCTTGGATCATAGATAGTGGATGCTCACATCACATGACAGGTGATAAACACAAGTTTGTTGAATTAGAAGATTATGATGGAGGTTATGTAAGATTTGGTAATGATGCACCATGTCCAGTGAAAGGTAAAGGATCTATAACACTTCTTGACAATGCTAAATGTGATGACGTATACTGGGTTGAAGGTTTGAAATACAATTTGTTGAGTGTAGCACAGCGAAACAATACAGGATACCAAATAGAATTCCAGAAGGGATGTGTCAAAGTTCATGACAAACATGGAAAGCTAGCTACTACCGGGACACAAACAAAAGGTAATACATTTCATCTTGACTCAACTCGGAACAAATGTCTATATGCAAAAATAGAAGATACCTGGTTATGGCATAAAAGGTTTTGTCATGTAAATTTTGATAATCTGATCAAAATAAGTAAGAAGCACTGAGTAAGAGGTCTACCGAGCTTGGAAAAACTTGAGAATGCTATGTGCCGAGGATTCCAGATGGGTAAGATAACAAGATCAAGCTTTACAAGTAAGTCCTACACTTCTAAAGGAATTTTAGATCTAGTGCACACTGATCTTTGTGGTCCCATGAAAGTTCAAAGTTATTATGGTGTTAATATTTCATATTATTTGTGGATGATTACTAAAGGGTGATGTCAGTTATGTTTTTAAAAGAAAAATCAGAAGCTTTTCAAATGTTTAAATGGTACAAGGTGAGAGTTGAAAATGAAACAGGAAGACAGCTGAAATGTCTTAGATTTGATAGAGGAGGAGAGTTCACTTCTGATGAATTTAACTTATTCTAAAACGATCATGGTATAAAAAGGCAAGTATCTGCACCAAAAACTCCACAACAAAATGGGATAGCTGAGAGAAGAAATAGATCAATTGTAGATTGTGCCAGAACCCTGATGATAGAAAAGAGGGTACCTCAAACATTTTGGAGAGAAGCAATCAACACTGTAGTCTACAACCTGAACTGAGTACAACTGAAGAAAGGAACTTTGAAGACACCATATGAAATCTGGTATGATAAGAAACCCAATGTAAGTTATTTTAAAATCTTTGGAAGTAGATGCTATGTTCACAAAGATGACAGAAATGGAAATTTTGATCAGAAAAGTGAGGAAGGAACATTTCTTGGTTATTCTTCTAGAAGTAAAGCATTTAAATGTCTGATCAAATCATCTAACAAAATAGTGGAAAGTGTCAATGTGAAAATTGATAAATTTGCAGAAAGAAATGATGAAGGAAATTCCAAAGAACCAGAAAATTATGAAGAATTTGTTTATGTTCAACCGAGAAGTCCTAACGAGAAAATTCCTGAAGAAAATGAAGATAATATCTAGTTACCGAGTGATGAAGAAGACCATACAGAGCCTACCGAGCCCATATTAGCCAAATATGTCAAAAGAAATCATGCATCAAGTTAGATTATAGGAGATAAGGATGATCCAGTGATGACAAGGAACAAACTGAGACATAACACATGTCTGATATCTGGATTTGAACCGAGAATAGTAAAAGAGGCATTTAGTAATGAAGATTGGATAAATGCTATGATAGAAGAAATTGAACAAATCAAGAAGAATGAAACATGGACACTGGTCCCCAGACCAAAGGACAAAAATGTAATCGGTACAAAGTGGATTTTTAGAAACAAGTTAAATGAAAAAGGAGAGGTCATTCAGAATAAAGCAAGACTAGTTTGCAAAGGATATGCTCAAGAAGAAGGAATTGATTATGGTGAGACTTTTGAACCTGTGGTAAGACTTGAAGGAGTGAGAACATTGTTAGCATATGCTGCTTTTAAAAATTTCAAGGTATATCAAATGGATGTTAAATCTACATTTTTGAATGGTATACTAGAAGAAGAAGTTTATATTGAACAACCTGAAGGATTTGTTGAAGACAAGAATAAAGATCAGGTATGTAAATTGAACAAAGCTTTATATGGTCTGAAACAAGCACCTAGAGCATGATATGAGATAATGCACTCTTATTTGATCAAGATTGGATTTATAAGGACAAGTGAAAACAACAACATTTACATGAAGAACAATGAAAACAATGGTATACTACTTTCAGCCATATTTGTTGATGATATTATTTTTTGTGGTAATGACTCCTTATGCAAAAACTTTGGAAATGAAATGTGCAAAGAATTTGAGATGTCATTAATCGGCGAGATAAAGTATTTTATAGGTTTGCAGATACTACAAATGAAAAATGAGATTTTCATTACTCAATCCAAGTATATAAAGGAAATCTTGAAGAAATTTGGAATGGAGGATTCTAAACCTGTAAGCACTCCTATGACTACTAACTGTAAACTATCAAAGAATGATGAATCTGCACTTGTTGATGAGACACTTTACCGATCTGTGATCGGAAAGCTACAATATGTTGTTCATAGCAGGCCGAATATAGCACATGCAATAGGAATAGTTGCAAGATTTTCTACAGATCCCAAAGAAACCCATATGACAACAATCAAGAGAATTTTCAGATACCTGAGAGGCACTGAAGATTATGGCTTAGTATATGAAAAGAGGAATGATTTTGATTTAAAGGTTTATACTGATGCTGATTGGGTAGGAAACATTGATGACAGGAAAAGCACAAGTGGTGGAGCTTTCTTTTTGGGAGATAGACTAGTAAGTTGGCTTAGCAAGAAACAAGGATGCATTTCAAAGTCAACAGTTGAAGCTGAATATGTCGCTGCAACATTAAATTGTACCAATATAGCATGGATCAAACAACTGTTGGAAGGTATGAATGAGAAAGTTATCGAGCCAGTAACTATATTCTGTGATAATACTAGTTCCATTAACATTTCAAATAATTCAGTAATGCACTCTAAGACAAAGCATACCTCTATAAAGTATCATTATCTCAGAAAAGAAGTTCAAGAGAAGAATGTTGTGTTGGAATATATCAACTCAAAGGAGCAAATAGCAGACATCTTCACAAAGCCACTACCGAGGAACACTTTTGAGTATCTCAGAAGCAAGTTAGGGGTCCTACCCCTATCTTCTACTCACTGACAAAGTTTGGTGAAAGCACCAATTCGATGACTCTATAGAATATTATTTGTGGATTGATGCTGATTTACACACTTTAGGAGGTTTTCTAAAGGTGTGCAGGAAATAGTGAATAGAGACAAGTTGCTCTGACTGAGACTGAGATGACTCATGTGTAACACAACAAGGCAATCACTTCATAGGGGAAGAAACCATGCATTAGCTCTTTTTTTCTTTTTGGCATTGTTGTCAAAAGGGGGGAAGACTAAATGGAGAAGACTAAATAGAGAAGACTAAATGGAGAAGACTAAATGGAGAAGACAACAGAAGACTAATGATAGGGGGAGAAGACTTCAGGAGAAGGTTTAAACAGCAATCTGAATCCGAATCAGTTGAAATAAATCAAGTTGGTATTGCCATTTAAAGTTGGTATTGCCATCAATGCCAAAGGGGAAGATTGTTGGCATTTCAATAGAAAGGAGATTGTTGGCATTTCAATAAGGTTATTGAGAAGGTTGTTGGAGATTGTTGATATAATTGAGAAAGGATGATTACTGTCTTAATAATATTATTTTGTCATTGATGTCAAGAAATTGATTTTTTGATTCAGTATGATGTTGCTATATCTTGAGAAGTATGTTTTGATGAGTATTAAGAGGTCGGTAAGTGACACAGAAAGAATGTTATAATAAAGGGGAATAATAACTTGTTCAATGGGAAACTATTACCGAGTTAGACAATGATGAGATCATGTTGTTTTGATTGTTTTGATATCCTACATATGTTGTTGATTATAAGTTTAATACTGTACTATGTCACCGAGCAAAGAACTAGTCGGTAAACCCTAAGGTTATCGATATCGGTTAAAGAAGGCAGAATGTCTACCGAGTGAAGTTCAGTATTTACCGAGTAACAACCGAGTTATAATAGATCGCATTGGATGAATAAAAGCATTATTTAATGAAGGATGCTGATGAGCTGGAGATGAATAAATGATTGGTATGTCGTGCAAGAAGATTTTTAAGAATCTACGACAATGGAAAATCAAGAGGAAGATCTACAGCACAGATTAAACCGCAATAACATAGCACAAGTTCCAAGGAAGGAATGCAAGTTCCAAGGTGAGGTAAAATGTTTTCAGATCGAAGGATACATTGAACCTAGTCAAGTTTGATGATCTGATGGCTAAGATTGATCATGAGAAATGTGATCAAGGAGATTAAGCAGTTAGAAACTGTTTATAAATAAGGAATTGTTGATGAATAATATATGTGGGCAAATGTATGCACAATGATGCTACAGTAATGTTTACCGAGCATAGAAGCTTGAAGATCTGATTGAAGAACAGATTGAGAAGCCCAGCAAGCCCAACAAGGGACAAGATAAGTCTTATGACAAGATTGTTTTGAGCACATAGAATCTGCTTTAGCATTTCAGATGTGAAGTTGCAGATATATTTTATTACTATTATTTATTCTGTAAGTGACAGGAAATATCTTAACCGAGTGGACCTAACAGTCTTATTTGTAAACCCTCTAGCAAGGTAATATTCTAAATGAGTGTTTGAAATCCTTTGACAAGGTCACTTCTAACAAAGTGCAAGACTCTAACAAGTCTGAGGGAAATCCCTTAACCAGGTCACATCTAGCAATGTGTTTGTAATCTTTAACATGATTAGCTTTTAACTGAGCATACTCTAGAAGGGTATATTTCTTAGTGGGTCCGAAATCTCACAGTGGTTTTTCCCTATTTGGGTTTCCACGTTAAATATGGTGTTATATGTGTTGTGATGTTATCTATTCATGAGTTTGAATGTTTTACAGTTTTTGGTTATATATTCTGAAGTATAAACTACCGAGGTTGAATCTATTGAATATATTGTGAATTAAGTTTGTATGATTCACCCCCCCTCTCATCTTATTATTTATTGGCATCAGAGCTTTACAGTTGATGCTCAAATTCTTGATGCTTATGCAAAGATACTAATTGAGGCACCTATTGATGAAACTGTAAAAACCTTTGGTACTGCTAAGCAGAAGAAGCAAGAGGTTGAAACCGAGTTCAACCGAAAGAAGAGAGGGAAGCAAGAGGGAAAGACAAGTAAATTTGTTGAAAAGGTTTCACAAGATATCAAAGCATTAATTGATGTTGTTCCGAAGAAAGGAAGGAAGAGGAAAGAACGAAAAATATTCATTGAGCCTATTGCAGCAGAATCTAGATCTGATGATGACACACCCTTGACATTCAAAAGGGTATTGAGGAAGAAAACTGAAGAGACTAAGGAAGAAGCTAAGAAGAAACCGATTAGGAAAGTAACTATCAAGGTATTGGCACAAAAAAGAGCACCAAAAGAAACACCTTCAGCCCCATCCGGCACTGGAAGGAGAAAGAAGAAAGATGAAATTGATCTTACACTTGAATCTGATAATGTAACTATTATTCCACCAAAGACTTGTGCAAAATTAGTTGATGAAATTACTAAAGATGGTATGTTAAAGAATGTATAGTTTTATTATTAACATTTGGATAATGATTAACAAAGAGAAGTAGAGGAAGCAATTTTGTTGTATTTGGATATATATAAGAAAGCCTTGTTAGAAATTGAAAACCAAATACCAACACAATTATATAACATATTAGATGCTAGAAGATTATCAACAATGGAAGAAGACAGGCATTTAAAGATTCAGGAATTGTTATCTGTTTGTGTTTCTATTACTCTAGAGGAGATGGAAAAGACACTTGAAGTTGCAGATAAGAAAATCTTTAACAACAAACATAGAATAATCAGTTGTATGTTAGGTAGGGTCATTGAGATAGTTAAGGAGACACACAAGGCATGAGTTAAGTTCTTTGAAGAAAACTGTGGTTTTTACACTTCACCGAAACCTAAGAAAGATACTGCAAACATCCCGGTTGAAGGGAAAGGTAAAGGTATTATGGGTACTTCACCCTCAATTTTGAAAAACATTAAGATAGTGGATATTGAGCCCCAGGTAGATACTAATGTAAAGACAAATTTTGAGATATCGACAGATACCAAGAGAGTAAAGGTTGCAAATGTACAAGTTACTAATGTTGAGGACAATAGTCCTCCAGATCAGATTGTACAAGATGAGGTTATAGTTCCTAGGGAGGAACCAACAGTTACTGAGACTGCACCAAGTGGCAAAGCCACCGGTGCAAGTGTGGAAGCTATAAAAGTTAAACCATCAGAGGGAGTGAAAGGGGAATCTGATAGGGAACTGATAGTCAGCCCATCATTATTGTTAATTGACACCTCATAGGTTGAAAAGAAAAGCATGACCGAGATGAGTTCTACTAAACTCATGATGATGGTTGCACAAAAAATGATGAAGGAAGGATCTATGGATAAAGTTGTTATTGATTAGTCTATCACTGTTTTGCATAGACTTGTCCCAGAGTGCAAATTTGACAATGAAGCGAGCCCATCTGGTAAGCGTAAGATGATCACAGAACACATTTCAAAGTATTTTTAGTCTTTACAATAGATATCAAACCGACATGCACTGAAGAGATTTACACAGGCAAAGAGAGCTACATTTGATCAAATGATTGAGTCAGAAAGGAAGGAGATTAATGATAAATTGGAGTTGATTGATAATGCATTGAGGTAGTGTACTAATATTTATAGAGTATGTTGTAACATAGGTTTACTCACAGCTAAGACAAATAAAAAGATTAAGGATATTCAAGAGGAGATTATAGGTTAACTTAATTCGTTTGATGGATTGAATTCATTGACTACATCTATTGATGGTCAGATTTTGGTTTTGGAAGCCCAAATTTTTTCTCTTGAGAGGGAAAAAGATAAAATCATAAGGAGAGCCAGAAGTCTTAGAGGATTGGTGAGTCCCCAGTTGGATTAATTAAGTGTATATAAGAAGGAGTGTATATAAATGGCTGGTAAGCCCACACCAGTAGAGCTAAATGAGAAAGAGTCATATGCCCATATGCTAAATAGATGTGTATCTATTTCCGACACTTTCAAATCAGGTTGGGATACTTATCTAGAGCAATTGAAGAAGGCCTATCTAGAAATTTTCAAATATATTCACCTCCGGTAAGTATTTTGGGACATTAATTGTATGGTCTTTCATTCTTCATCCCAGTTTTTGGTATTCTTGGAGTTTTTGATGGAATTGATGTCAAAGGGGGAGTATAGGTGAAAAATATATTCTTGGAATTTGAAAATATGGAGTATTTTGTTCAGATGGATATTCAGCTCAGGGGGAGCAAGGTGGAGTATTTTGTTTAGATGGATATTTAGCTTACGGGGAGCAGGCTCAGGATGAAACCGGTAGATGGAAACCATGATAATTTTTCACATGAGTGTTGCCATCAATGCTAAAGGGGGAGATTGTTGGCAATTAACACTCAATTGGTTGGTTTCAATATGTTGTCATTGATGGCAACATGGCAACATATTTCGGCTTCATAATTTTGGTTTATTTATGTATTGACAGGCACTTCACAGACACTTCACCAACACTGGCATGATGGAAGGATTTATTTGATTACTGACAATGCAGGCTGACATGGTTTATATTCATGTTATCAATATTGGAGGCCAACATTATTTGGAGATCCAACATCGGCAATTGTTTTGATATTCATGTATTTATGTTATCTAGATGACATGTATATTCATATTGTAATTATCTTTGTAAGCCGACATAAGGCATGATAGATTGTAAAGGGGTATATAGGTCAGTTGATTAGATCATTTTGTGATATGGTAAGAAATATATGTGTTTAAGGTTATGGAATGTAAAGGAGATGCAAAACATATGAGAGGGATCATGTATGTGAGGATATTTATGTAAGGGTTATTCTGGTAAGGGTTTAGGGTTTCAAACTGAAACAGATAGAGCTTAACTGGAACTGTATTTAGGCATAGAAGATGTTATCTTTGTAGCTCAATAATTTCTCCAGATTGTAGTTTGGATTTGTATGTAGTCAGTGAGGCTCCTTTTGTGATTGAGCAGTGTTATCTTGGCTGTAATCCTTCCTGCAAGTGCAGGCCCCTATATTTTGTAATATCTTTTCATATGGCCAGTGGATTCATATTGTGGGTCACAAATCCCATCGTGGTTTTTCCTCTTTGAGGTTTTCCATGTATAATTTAGTCTGTTATGGTATTCATTTGTGTGATTGTCTTATTGGTTGCTTTACTTCTTTCAATTCTATATGTACCGGTATATCGGTTGGTGTATGCATGTTTTAATATGGTTAAAATTGATCATTCCTATAGAAAACTAATTCATCCCCCCCTCTTAGTGTTCTTGGATTCCAACACCCGCACCAAGGAAGACTGGAGAAAAATGGCTTTGCTAGGTAATTAGATGGAAGACGTGTTTACTGCATTAGATTCAACGATGTATTTGGAATGACACTCTGTTAGCCTACAATCAAGATGAAATATGGAATATGATATTGTAGGATAAAAAAATGAAAGAGGGTGTGCAACCTTGCCATCTAGTAGGTGCTTATTGGGAGGTTTAGAAACTAATGGGTATTTCACCAAACCATATTTTCTTTTATTTCAAGAAATGTTAATGCTGACACAAAGGCGGTGCACAATATCAACACAAAAGCAATCCACATAAGAGTTTGACCACGTTTTGACCTGAGAATGAAGTTGAATGTTTCTTATATGGGTCCCACCATATTCGATGCTTCTGTGTGAGCTACAAGGCCTCATTGGAAAAGTTATCTTCTGATTGGTCTATGCAAATAAAAGAGGATATGCTTCTAGAAGATTTTCTTATTAGTCTACACTGTAAACAAAAATGAGTTAATGCTGAGAAAAGGATAGGTAGAATTTTTAATTCCTAGAATGAGGGTTGTATGCAAAGGTAAAGCCAGAACATAGAGATTGCTGAATAAAGGAAAGACAACATTTAATGAGAAAGGCTAAAAATCAGAAAGTAGAAACAAGGCAGATTATGTTAAGAACTCGCGAAGCTTCTTTTCAATTTTCTTTTGGAGGGAAATCCCCATCAGGTAAAGTGGGTTCCTTTTAAGTGGAGTTATTCTTTTTGGAAATGTTGATGGTGTGAGTTGTTGTTGAAGGCAAACTGAGTGTGAGAGGTTGTAGAGGTCTTTGCAGGTGGAAGTATTATTGTAGGAAGAACATAGAGAATGCGTAAACAACATATTTTGTAATTCACACAAGTAGACCAGAGAACACAAAGAACAAAGGCTTTGAAATAGAGTGTAGAGACCAGAGAGTAGTGAAAGAGAAGTGTGCTAGAAAGGTAGTAAGGTTTATGGGTTGTGTAGATAGGAATTTGGAAATCATCAAAGCAAATAACAAATTGGACTAGCTCAATCATGAAAACTAAAATGCAGTGACAAATCCTAATTACATTCAATGAAAACATGAAGACAAGACATTCAAAATGAAATCTAAGCAAACCAAATGCAGATGTCTCCTTCATGTGGCTCCATTGTCCTTCTTTCTCCTTCAAATTGCTTTGTTTTGTGGATCTCACCTTCAAGTGCATAAGCCTAATGTGAAAGCAAGATTGACAAGACGAGATGACAACATAAGGGTACTAGAAGCGTGATTGATTCGACCTTTTGATTGAAGAAATTCATCCAATTTATAGATAAATCAGAGAAAAGACAAGATTAGCATGAGGAGATTTGAAAGGAAATTTCAAATCAATAATGACAATTATGACAAATTATGACAAATTGACACTTACTATGCAAGATTGATTGATTGATAATTATGACAAATTGCTATGTCAAAATTGATTGATTGACAAATTATGACAAATTATGACAAATTGCTATGTCATTCCCATGAAATTAGGAGAAATAGGAGAAATTGGAAAATTAGATGAATTAGCAATTAGGAAATTAGAAAATTGATGAAAATTAGAAAATTAGGAATTAGGAGAAATTAGTAAATTGGAAAATTAGGTAAATTAATTAATAATTTTTCATTCATTCATTAATTCACAAAGAGGGAGGAATTAGTTAGCCAATTAAATAAATATTTAATTGTGACAAGAAGACTTAGGATAAATAAACTATTTAACCTAGAGGGAGAAATGACAAACAAGGTTAAATGAATAAATCATGAAACCCTAGAAAATGCAAGGACGACAATTAGGTCTTGACAAAAGATAATTGATATCGATTCGATTTGATCATGATTCTAACTAACAAAGGACCAATGCTGACAAATGATTTGATTGATAAATGCACCAATTGATGAGGAACAATGACTAATTGATCCAAATTGACATGATTGAGAAGGACGACGATCGATGTCAAATCAATCGCAAAATGACAAATTGATCGCAAGATTGAAAATGACAACGATCGATGACAAATCGATCACAAAACAACAAGATTGATGACAAATTGATCGCAAAATGACAAGATTGACCAGAGAAAAAGGATTGATGACGAATCGATTGCCAGATGACAAGATTGAAAAGAGGACAAAACCCTAATTAGGATTGACGATGTCCAAAATGATGACAAATGAACACGCACATTGATGCGACAGGATAAGATCAATCAAAATCATGACTGAAGATTGCTATCAAAAAGACCAAATTCGAAAGCGAGACAAATGAAGAATGTAGAAGGACTCAATGCTCGCAAATGATAAAGACCAAGTGCGTAACATAGGAGAAATGTTAAATACGATGCAAAAACCCTAAAATAAGGCAATGCGCTAATGTTAAAATACGACTCCACAAGCATTGACCATTTTTAGACGTCTACATTTTGCCCCTCTTTGAGACAATGCGTTATTAAGCGTTGTTTCAAAGAACAATAATGAAAATGCCCTAGATAATGATAATGACATATGCATGCCCCCTTGAGGAATTGGCTAGAAACATCCAGAAAAGAGGCCAATTGATCGATAAGAATGATAGAACATGATAGGAGCAAACAGACTGAAAATCGGGGATTAGATACACAAATGACAAGCAATTGAAGGTGCAAAATACCACGATCAGCATAAGATGGAGAGGGTGCACGTCCATCTATGCACTAACAAAGATCTATAAATGAGACAAAGAGAGTGAAAAGAGCTCATTTGCACTAGCCAAAGTGGAGGATTTGTTGCTCTGGAAAAGGACACTTGTAGAGAGATGGTGAACATCCAAATGGCAGATCACCTCGGAGAATGTGTATGCATGTATAGATGATCGAATGATGTGGGAGCAGCAGTATGTATCTCAAAAACCCATATTGTCAATTTTATGAATTTGACATGCTTGCAGGACATTGTGGGGCCCACAGAGAATGCAGAAAGTGACTTCTGCACCTGTGTGAGCGCATCCTGTGCTTGTGTAGGGTACACAGGTGCAAGTTGATGCAACACAGGCACATGATACAACACACAGGCGTAGTTGTGCACAAGGAGCTCAAATTTGGTCAAAAACAACATGCGAATGATCCGAAAAGGGGGATAAGGGTAGGATAGGTCAAAATAGATTAGAAACACCCTAATTTGGACATGAAACAAGGAAATGCAGCTCATAGGAGCAAACCCTAAAACTGATAAAATGTGCCCCAATTGTGATGCAGAGTCGACAGTATCCCTTGATCACGCGGGAGAACCAACCGGACTGCTTCATGTTACGACATAGACTCAGAAGCATGGATAGAGATACATTAGCAGGACTTGGAATATACTATATCACATTCATGCCCAAGATTAGGGCAAACATAGGACTACTTACCGCATTGGCAGAGCGATGGCATTCAAAGACTTCCTCTTTCCATCTGGCGACTGGAGAGGCAACAGTGACACTAGAGGATGTATGGCGTATCCTCCACATTCTGATTCATGGAGAGATGATAGAGTATGACCTAGTGATAGGGAGAGATGCTTTGTGTAGATTATTTGAGTGCGACATAGATGATCTGGATATCGTAGAGAGGGAGATTGGCTGGGAGACCATGGCATCAGAGTACGATCGACAATATGTGGTGATAGCAGTGGTGATAGCATGCCTACTAGCAGGGGACAGACAAGGACATGGATTCCCTATTGGATGGGGAAGAGTGCTAGAGTGGATGGTGATAGAGGGGACGGTGTATGCATGGGGACCATGTGTGCTTGCTATGTTATATTTTTAGTTGCATCAAATAGCATATCAGGGGGTTCAGACTTTGAGCTATGGAGTCACACTGTTACAAGTATGGGCATTTGAGCACATAGCCATATGTCGATCGATTGCAGAGAGACAGGTATTACCACACTGACCATATGTGTACTACTATGGGGGAGCACTGAGACAGGGTCTGTTCGGATACATATTGTATAGGTGACACGAGCTAGATAGATTGAGAGAGTTCACATGGAGGCCATATCTTGATTGCCCTGGATGGTCAGATGATAGTGATGAGCTATTGTATTGCAGATAGGAGAGATACCTGATTGGGTGACTAGTGAATCGCTAGAGAGTGATTGAGATGTACCTGCCAAAGAGAGTTAGATGACAGTTTGGAGAGAGGCAGGATGTTCCTAGAGGGACTGCACACTTTGCCCGATCTCACAGAGAGATGAGTCAGTGGGGGAGGATGATTCAGCCACACATAGCATATACTGACTTCACACAGCTATAGCAGAGACAGTGGGATTGGAGATCAGATATGGTGGACGTCGGGATGACAGAGGAGTATGAGCGATGGTTTGCATGATGACGGCCAGTGCCATTGACAGATCCTGATATTCCGGTACCGAGGCGATGGGAGGACTTCCCACTCGTTGGAGAGGATGGAGATGATGAGGATAGAGATGAGGATGAGGAGGATGAGGGTGGTGATGAGGATGAGGGGGATGATGAGGATGGAGATGATGAGGATGAAGATTATGAGCCAGATTCAACCAATCAGGAGTCATTGCAGGATATTCCCATAGAGCCGGAGACAACTAGGATAGAGGAGATGGAGATGTGCAAGGCTACCATAGCGAGTCAACATGATCACATTGCGACATTAGAGAGACAAAATGCCATCTTGAGGACAAAGCATGATCAATTCAGAGCAGAGATAGCCAAACTCACAACGTCTCGAGATACAGCAATAGCGCAAGCACAGCAAGAAGGGCAAAGAGTCACTGAGTATATTGGGTCGATTAGGGATGCTAGTGCACGTGAGATGGCATAGATGTTGGTAGAGATTGGAGAGGAGATACACCATTGGAGGACACTATATGAGAGCACAGTTCCACTAGAGCAGAGAGCAGCATCATATTGGGCACGATTGAGGATAGAGAGCAAGGCACATTCTCGGAGGTCAGTGAGCAGCATGGGGGTGAGTGGACCTATGAGACCACCACAGCCAGGACCGAGGACAAGAGGGACATCATCTTTGAGACATGGAATGGATGAGGAGGACAGAGGGAGCACCCAGTGACAGAGGCACGTGCTCCTTAGGACAGAGACAGATGTAGTTTGACATTTATGTAGTCAGCCTACGGGCCATACTTAGGACAGACAGTCCAATTTTGTACTCCGATATTATTTTGATATATGATATGATATGCATCGATATGATGGGATGCAATGTGTTATGACTTATAGTTATTCTCCATGTATGGATGGCTTATGCACTGTTGATGTACCATTGTGGAACATGTATGGATATATATATTTTTATGTGTTTTTGATGCATGAAATGGATAAAATACTTGATGTGATGCTTGATGTAATGCAAATGTACTAACCAATGAATGCAGGATGCAACATATGTGTGTTTGTTTGTGGGGATTGGAGAACTAGACTGAACTGACTGCCCAAACTGATGGAAGAAATGTTAGTAAGAAGAAATGAGACAGAGGACAGTAAGAGACAAAGAAAAACTTGCTTTCAGTAATGCACTTTGTAGGTGAGAACCTTTATTTAATGTAGCAAAACGGATGCAGAGCATCATGGCATTGAAAGCCAGAGCTGAAATGCAACCTTTTTGGCAAAAGACAGACACATTTCACACAAGGAATGAGTGAAGCATCCTAGGGTGCATACATCAAGGGTCAAGGTATGTGCGGCGTTCACAAAGTGAATGTACTTATCACAGACACCCAATGATATAGTTGCCCTAGTTTGTGACAAACATTCCACAAACAACAAACACAACAAAAAAACAAAAGGGACCATGAACCATCCCGGTTACTCTAAATCACTCAGTGACATTATCGAGCAACATAGGAACATGATCGAAGATAAATCAATAAATGATAAGACTCACTATTTCCAACAAGTCAAACAAACATCTTGATCTTCATTGTCAAAAGTTGAAAGTGTTGATAGGACGATTATGTTGTCTGGTTTCAAGGAATGCGGTACCCTGTCTAAGACAGGACACAGTCTGGTTTTGAGTATACCACACCCTGTATAAGACCCATGATAATATTGACAAGGACCAATGGTAATGTTGATGCTATTTTGATTGATGTGACAACTGTGATTAGTTTGAATGTCTGGTTTGATTGAAAAAGTTCATCTATTTATGCATGATTTCATTAAAGCACAATGTGTGATTGTGTGTCATTGGAGGGATGCTTAGTAATCTGTCTTATGCACAAAGGGGGTATTTTTTTTGTTTTGCTTTTCGAGTTTTTAACAGCTTTTTTGTTTGTTTTTTCAGGACTTTATTTGACTTTTTAGGGATTTATTTTAGGAGATTTTTTTAATGTTTATGATTTTTTTTCAGGACATTTTTCAATTTTATTTTATTATTTCAGGACATTTTTCAATTTTTTGGATTATTGCAGGACATATTTCAAAAAAAAATTTGATTGTTTTCAGGACATTTTTCAATTTTTTTGATTATTTCAGAACATTTTTCAATTTTTTTGATTATTTCAGGACATTTTTCAATTTTTATGATTTTGCCCCCAGTGTCTAGCAAGGCAAGGAATATGACAAGTGAATAAATAGGCTTCCTGAAATGATGGTGGATAGAGGGAAGACAAAGGCCTTTTATCATGGAGACAATACGGATGCAATTTTCAAGGGCTATTGTGTGATGGGACAAAAGATTGGATATGATAATGTAAAGCAGTGACATGGCATGAGGGACATGTCAAGAGGTTTTTTGAAACCATGTTTAAATTTTGCGTCCTTATGTCAGATCAAGATCAAGGAATGAAAAAGAGTGTATGGATAGTGATAAGATATGGATAGGATAAGCAAGACCAAGAATGGATAAGGGACATGGACTGAAGGTCGGGGTAGGATATGGGATAGTGGCAGAAAGTTGCAATAAGCCAGGGAATATGGATGAAAGGTTGTAATAAGCAAATGGATAAAGACCAAAAGCTATGATGGACTAAAAGCTGCAAACAAGATGCATGATGCTCATGAAGATCCTCAGCCTTGTCAAGATCAAAGGTGGAAAGGGAAACTGGATAGGAGGGACAATAGGATAATGAAGGATAATGACATGGTATGATAGGATAATGAAGGGCAATAGGATATGAAGGAGGAAACTTGCCCCCAAGTGTGGTGTGCAAGAAGTTCATAGATTACGCATGATGCCTATTTGCCAGGTTTTCATCATGGTACTTGCCCAAGGCACCTGTTTGCTAGGTTTTCACCAGTGGACGAATTATTTTTGCTTTACTTTTTTCTTTTGTCTTTTTTTTTTCACTTTTTTGATTTTTTTGTATTTTTTGATTTTTTTGTATTTTGACTTTTTCAATAGAAGATGGACACATAGGGGATGGAAGAAGGACTCAAGCATCTTTTTGTTTGGATAGTAGCCTTGAAATAAATGGACCATAACCTTTAAAAGCATGCTCAAAGATGTTGGTAGGATAAGGACATGGAAAAATAGATGAAATTAAGGCAAGGATTTATGCAAAGGATTGGACCAAAGGGATCGAAGGATGGAAAATATGCAATGGATAATGGATAGGGTATTGGAAGAACTGGGCTTCACTGGATGGAAATGAAGGCAAGATCAACATTGGCACACACCTTGAGGGGTGATGGACTGATGGAGGAAAAATGGATCTCAGATTGTGAGATTTGGATGGAGGAATAGCTTGGGATTTTGGGACATAAGGGCCCAAAACAGATGAAGAAGGTGGTGGAGGATTAGACTTGGAAGGTTTAGATGGAGGAATAGCAATTTTAGATGCCAATTTTGATGTTTCTTTAGGCTTTTGTGGTTCAAGGAGCCGCTTAGGGATCCACATGGTTTTTTATTTTTCATGCTTTTGTGGTTCCTTG
Source organism: Cryptomeria japonica (assembly GCF_030272615.1). NCBI lineage: Eukaryota > Viridiplantae > Streptophyta > Pinopsida > Cupressales > Cupressaceae > Cryptomeria > Cryptomeria japonica. The sequence goes on along the minus strand of NC_081411.1, from coordinate 499,990,614 downwards.
GAGTGCATTGCTTGCACAAGGGATTTAGGAACCCATATATATTTTGACTTTACTTTATTTTTCTTAGTGGGCCTTTGTGGCCTTTTGGATATTTCTTTTTCTTTATAGATCATATTGTTCTTTGTTTTGACATGGCGATTATATTGGACATGTTGATCCTTGAATACATGTGGATTGCTAGACTTATGACTTTTATACTTGGCATCCAAATTGCTTGGAGGTGGAAAGGAATGCATGGATGGATAGGAATGAAGTGGAGGTCTTTTGGATGGATGAAATTTACTCAAGGATGTGTGCCTTTGCTGACCTTGCATAAAGGATGAAGGGATATAAGGACCTAAGATGGATGGAAAGTATGATGGGGAAGGGATATGTTTGGATTTTGAAGGGATGTTGGATTTAGTAGGGGTACCCACGTCTTGAGGAATTTCACTGAGGCCATGACCCTTAATATTTTCTTCAACATGAAGGGATTCTTGCTTATGGAGATCTACTCCTTTTCCTTTATGAATATCTTGACTTGTAGGATACTCTTTTCTTTGGGAAGAAGATGCGAGTCCATTATGAGGTGGATATGATATGAGAGAAATAATGAGATCTTGAAGTGGATCAAAATGGACCAAAGTGGAAGAACCCATTATGCATGTTGAGGATTCATGAACATCTTGCACTGACATGTTAGAATCATGAGGGGGACTAGGATCATGAGGGGGACTAGGATTGTGTAGTGGACATGGTTCAATGACAGGCTCTTCAAGAGATGGAATGGAAGAAATAATGGGATCATCAAAAGAAATGCGATCTTGGAGTGTATATGGAGCATTAAGACAAGGAGATGGAGGAACAAAAGGATCTTGTGGAGGATCTGAAGGAATAATTTGATCTTGACGAGGAAGATCATTGGAATCCTCTTTAAAGGTGCTTTGCTCTTGACTTTTAATGGGATCATCAGAAAGGATGGAAAGGATATCTTGATCTTTCTTAGGAAGTGGAATGCCAATGGGATTTGAAAGGACATTTTTTTCATGAAATGGAAGGGGATCGTTTGGGATTGGATGGACTGAGATATCTTGATCTTGCTTGGGGCATGGAGTGTCAATAGGACTTTGGATAGGATGGACAAGAATAGGGGAACCATCATGAGTGTCTGGGAAGATGGGATCTTGGTCAACAATTGGATGGGATGATAAGGTTTCAAGATCTTGATCTTGATCTATTTCAAGACATGTTTCTGCATGCTCTAAATTATCCTCTTGACATGGGGTTGGAATTTGGATATGCATGGAGGATTTTGGCAAGGGATTAATGCTTTAGCACGAAGGGGATGGAATTTGAATAGGACTCTCTAAAATAGGTAATGGCAATAAATTGCATGGTGGCATTGGGTCTTGTATTTCTTAAACATGACAAGGATGTGCATCATGAATTGGATTATCGTGGCAATCAATTATGGATAGCCCTAGGATAATTGCATCCTTGGGTGTATTGTTTGATGAGGACAATATAGAAGGTTCTTGTGAAACTTCTAAAGGTGTAGGGATAGATGCCACTAGAGAGTCAATTTGTTTGTGGGGGGATGAGGCATTGCTAGACATAATTGTATTATCTTGATCTTCCTCAAAGAACTCACTTGGTAGTTTCCTTAAGATCATTGCAATAAAGCCACCTTTCTTTTGAGGTTTTGACATAGTTGTATCTGGAATTTGAACTTGTTTGGCAAGGAGTTGGTTCTGATCTGATGTCATGTTTTGATATTAGACTTGGTTCAATTGTTCTGACATGTTTGAAACTTGGGTTGGTGTGTGCTGCAACCTTTGTTTTTGAATGTTTGGTTGTGGTTGTTGACATTGATATTCCACCATTGGTTGAACCATTTGTGGACATTGTATAGTTGGTTGGACATATTGTTGAAATTGGACCATTGGTTGTGTTGGTTGTATATGTTGGACCATTGGTTGAACCATTGGTTGTATTGGTTGAAAATCTGGTTGATAGTAAACACCTTCTTATTCTTGTTGTGGAGGCACATAATGTTGAAATTGATGTTGTCTCTTTTCTTGAAATTGTTTCATCATCTCTATTTGGGAGAGGAGAGCTGGTATGTCTGATCGTTTAAGAAGAGATCTTACATCAATTGGCTCAATCTTTGGATTTTGACCTGGAAATTTTTGAAATTTTTTGGACATTTGTGATCTATTCTTCTCAATGTTTTTCACTCTTTGTTCTAAAATCTCATTTTCTTGAGCTAGTTTCTCCTCTAATTTTTGTATTTGGACATTTACATCATCATGATAAGTTTGATCCAAGTTCTGAGACACGTAGAGATTGGATTGACATGATTGATTGCTCAATTGTGATGACATGGCTTCGTAAGAAGGTTGAGACCTCATTTCAACAAACATGTCACCATGCAATGCAACTAATGGGATTGACAAATGCAACCTAAAGGATGACAATGAAACTTAATGTTTTTGTTGTTTTTCAAGATTTTGACAAACTTTTTGGAATGCAAATCTAAAAAAGAGACCCTTAGGAAATTAAAATGATGTGTAGACCTCAAAGGACAAAAGGATCAAGTGACAAAAGGACAGAATGACAATGTCTCCCCTATATGCTTGGATACTAAGCTAGGTTTGACCAAATGACATGGATGACAAAAAGACAAAAGTTTGATAAGGTCTAGACTTCCTAACAATGACTTAGGGTTTATTCAAAGATTTGGATTACTCAAGTATGACAAAACCTAGTTTTTGAGACTACACACAAGAAAGCAATGATTATGACAATGACTTAGGATATGATATGAAAATGATCTAAAAGATATGATATGACAATGCAATGATAAGGATATATGAAAACCAATGACTTGGAAAATTCGAAATGCAACCTATGCAACCTAAATGGAAATTTGTCTTGGATATGACGATGAAATGCAAACTTAGGGAAAATGATCTTGGACCTAAGTGCAAAATGAGGACGCTTTGTAATGAAAAAGACTAAAATGAAAGGAGATGACAATATGCCTTAGGACCTAAGTGGGACTATGCAAAACCTAGCCTAAAGTGACATGAATTTTGAAACAAAGACATTTAATGTGTTGACGACCATGTTTAAATGTTGGATGAATACTTAGACAAACTTGGACCTTTGTTTGCATTGTGTTTTGAGTTGAATGTTGTTGATTTTGAAAACCCAAGTTGATTATGAGCACTTTTGAAAGTTTGTTTTTGATTTAACCTTTGACAATCATAGGAGACAAATGTTTGTTTGACTTTGACTCAAAACAATCATGCTCATTCACACATTTCCTATGGTAGGCAAGGACAGTAGGTACTTGAGAGGTAGACTCATTATGAGACTCAAGGAGAATACATAGATGCTTGACCCCACGGGCTCCCCTCCATGGCACTCACTTCTCAGGGCAACCAAGCATCAGTCCCCATGGAAATCTCCCCATGGCGAACTTAGTATCTCTTCCAAGTATCCAAACTCCTCCTTCTCAAGCAACTAGAAGGATTTTGGCCTCTAAATACAAGGTGTTTAATAAAGATTTCTGTTAAGCGCTACTCCTTGGTGTCACGCAAGCATGATTGAGACACAGGCCAACCAAGATACCAAACAAATGTAGTCGTGCAAGCATGATTTAGACCGTGAGGCCCTACTTAGATGCTGATATGAGAAAGAGTCCAAGGGTCATCACTTCCCAGGTAACTACAATTCCCACGCAACCCTTCCTTCAAAGCTTTCGCCCATTAGGTATTTATTTATAGTGAGTTAGAATGCCAAGGTACTCTGGCTATGCTCACTTTGGGTCATTCCCTTCTCACGATTTTCAATTGCTTGCAAAAGAAAGCAAATGGTCGGGAAGGCAGGCCCTCTAAAGGTAACAAACAATCTGAGCCATGAGAATGGTATCGAAGATCTGGATTGCTGATCACCCTAAGAAGGATGAGAGCATACTCTCCTACTCCAATGTCAAACTCGACAATCAAAGCAAACACACGTTCATTCCATCCTACTTAGCAATCATACTAGGTGCCTAATTATGAATCACAAACACAAAAGTTCGGTTGAAATACAAGGCAACCTGTAAAATCACCAAGATATAAGTTTGATTTGTTTGGTCTTTGACTAGCAAACCTGTATAAAATTTGTTAGTAGTTTTATTTTTGTCTTTGCCATGCGTAATGCCAAGGTGCTGCACAGAGAATCAGTACCAAAGAAAAACCAAAATGTAGAAACAGAATGCAAAACAAAGTATTTTGCAAGTAAAAACACTGCTTTTTACCTCTGTTTCTGGCCTTACACAGGCGCAGAATGTCTTACACAAGCGCAAGATGCAGTAACACAGGCGCAGAATGAAGTAACATAGGCACAGATCCCTTTGACACAGGTGCAAAATGTAGTAACACAGGTGTAGATCCCTTGAAATAGGTGCATAAATCTCCTACACACATGCAGATCCCTTGACATAGGCGCAGAACTCTCCTACATAGGCGCAGAAGTGCTCAGAAAGCCCTGAAATACCCTGTTTCTTGGGTTTTTCACCTGCAAATCAACTCAAAAGCACTAAAAAACATGATTAGGGGGTTAGTTCATGTCGGGTTCACCAATTAATGTAGATAGGAATTTGGAAATCATCAAAGCAAATAACAAATTGGACTAGCTCAATCACAAAAACTAAAATGCAGTGACAAATCCTAATTACATTCAATGAAAACATGAAGACAAGACATTCAAAATGAAATCTAAGAAAACCAAATGCAGATGTCTCCTTCATGTGGCTCCATTGTCCTTCTTTCTCCTTCAAATTGCTTTGTTTTTGTGGATCTCACCTTCAAGTGCATAAGCCTAATGTGAAAGCAAGATTGACAAGACGAGACAATAGCATAAGGGTACTAGAAGTGTGATTGATTCGACCTTTTGATTGAAGAAATTCATCCAATTTATAGATAAATCGGAGAAAAGACAAGATTAACATGAGGAAATTTGAAAGGAAATTTCAAATCAAGAATGAAAATTATGACAAATTATGACAAATTGACACTTTCTATGCAAGATTGATTGATTGATAATTATGACAAATTGCTATGTCAAAATTGATTGATTGACAAATTATGAAAAATTATGACAAATTGCTATGTCATTCCCATGAAATTAGGAGAAATAGGAGAAATTGGAAAATTAGATGAATTAGCAATTAGGAAATTAGAAAATTGATGAAAATTAGAAAATTAGGAATTAGGAGAAATTAGTAAATTGGAAAATTAGGTAAATTAATGTATATGGTGAAAATGGATAACAATAATAACGATATTGAAAGGCTAAATGAATTCAACCACAAAACCCTAGCCTAACAACAACAAAGATCCACCATAACATATGAAGATTACCTAAGACAATGCAAATCAAATGAAATCACAAAGATTATACCATCACATGTCCAATAGGGTTTGGATCTCCATTCTTCCTATCTCCATTGATCTTGCTTGATATATTTGCTCTCAGATTTTATGTGTACAAGAGCTCAACAAAGAACGAAATGTGGTTGCAAGTAGGATCACATATGCCAAGTAGTCAATTGATCAAGTAGTTAGGGTTTGATAATGAAGGAAGTATCCTCTTATATAGAAGACACTATATGAAATGGAGGGATAAGATTGAGAGGTGTAAAAGGAGGTCGACTATGATTAGAGGGTAGGTAAAAGAAATAATAAAATAATGAAAAGGGTAGGTAGAGTATGAATTAAGAGATGAATGACATGTGTCATGGGTAGAAAAGGCTAATGAATTAATTAAATAAATAAAGATTCATTTAATTAATAGAAGGAGTGAGATCAATTAAATAAATAAGATATTTATTTAATTTAGGAAAAGGATAATTTAAATAAATAAATGCATTTATTTAAATGAGAAATAAGGCTAGAAGAGGATAAATGAATTAATTAAATAAATAAATATTTATTTAATTAATAGAAGAATTAGGCTTAGATAATTAAATAAATAAAATATTTATTTAATTAGACATGACAATTTTAGGTGTCTACATTTTGCCCCTCTTTGAGACAATGCGGCTTGTCGCGTTGTTTCAAAGAAGATAAGATGAACTGATACAAAGTTGCCCCAAGATGGGAATGATATGCTCCCTCGAGAGATTGGATGAAAATGTCTGAAAAGATTGCAGACAATCTCTTGATAAGAAAGAGAGGCTAGAATGGATTGACCGGATAAAGTGACAGAGTCACGGGATAATGAAGACTGACACAGGAAACAAGGGCTAGGGTAGTCTATAAGATAGACTGCGAAGGGAAAACATCCTCATTGTCATCCACACATTTAGGAGATCAGAGTGCAGAGTGAGATAGAGCAGCAACAGTCAGTAGTGATGACATTGGTGCATAGATTCAATCGCGTTCGCCGATTCCAGAGGTCAGCAGAGGCAGAAGAGCCAGTAAGTACCACAAAACCTCCTTGTACTTTGATGCATTTATTGTTGTCATTAATGCATACTAGGTAATGTAATAAATGTGCGTTTATGTCAGGAAAGCGCATTTGTGTCAAAAAATGTGAATTTTTGTCTTCTAGGTCAAATCGGCTGTTCTGTGATGAACATACGCTATCGATTGGATAAGCTGCTGAGAAGATACACTCAAGCAAGTCCTCTAGGGAGGACTAGGATAACAAATAGGGCTAGGATTGACAATTCTGTGATAGAACATACGTTGCCAATTAGGAAACTTCTCAAGAGGATTCACTCAAGCAGAGGCCCTAGGATAGGATAGATCAAGGCACTTTGTGATGAACAGTGAGTACCAAGATATAGTACTTTGTGATGAACAGGGAGTACTAAAATATGAGCAGCACTTTGTGATGAACAGTGAGTGCAAATGTGAGCAGCACTTTGTGATGAACAGGGAGTGCCAAACACATAGTACTTTGTGATGAACAGGGAGTACCACTAGGATAGAAGCAACACTTTGTGATGAACAGTGAGTGTCACTAGGACTGAGATGATTGATTTGTGTGACTGCAGAAGTATTTACCTATGCTAGAGTCATGGGAGAGATTCCCATCGACTCAGAGGTTGCGACCTAAGTTGACAGTCGAGGACCGAGCTGCGATGGAGGCTATGGGATTGAGACATATTCTGTATGTGCTTGAGTTTTGGGCGAACATGGGATTGTTGACTGCACTGGCGGAGAGGTCGCACTCCGGAGGTGGCACTCTGCGACTTGCACTTTTCATTTGCCGATGGGGGAGATGACAGTCACCCTGAAGGATGTATATAGGATTCTACGGGTACTGATTGATGGGGAGCTGATTTCGTACGATCGAGATGGAGACAGGGATGCCCTTAGACGAGTGTTCTAGGATCCGGGACTGGAGATGAGGGTGGGACACGTGGCATGGGATACCATGACATGGATAGGATTAGCACTACCAATAGTGTTGGTAGGAGTTATCAGTGGGTTCCTCTGTCCGGATAGGGCGACACGAGGGGTGGTTGTAGAGGACACAGGGGCTAGGAGAGATGATCTTGGGGTGGGTCCTTCTAGGGCTCAGACTCCATTGAGGCTAGCCGGCTCTGAAGGAGGGAGTTCATCATAGTCGTAGAGGGCTCCCTATGTATCAGTATTGTACCATTTTTGTATGATGATGTAGACACCTGCGGGTGATTGTAGCCATCTGATTTTGACATCATTGTATCATGACACTTTATATATATATATATGAGATGATTCATCTTTGCGGTAGTTATATGCATGCGTACCTATGTGATGAGATGTTCTTATGTGATGCTTATGATATGGATGCAAATATGTATATGATGCAATGCAATATATTTTTTTTTGTTCTTTTATGTTTTATATGTGTATGCATGATGCAAATGTGAATGTAATGCAGATGAATATGATAATGCAAATGTAAATTGTGCTAACAGGTGTTGTGTGTAGGATGTGTTGCAGTTGTGATATCTATATGTATGTATGAAATGCTTATATGTGGTAATGCAGGTGCAACTACATGAAATGCAAATGTTTTTGGTGTGTCATTATACTCAATCATGTGATAGCAGGCTACACAGACTCGAGAAGGATGATGGAAGTCAATCAAGAAAGGGGGATGAAAGACAGAAGATATGAAAGTGAAAGAGATTCTTGTGTGTTATCATCATTGAGCTTTATTATGGAAAAATAGGTTATGACAATCGAGGCATATGTTCGACCCAGAAAGTCATTGTACCTGTTTGCATGGAGATAAGACAGTCACAAACAAGGAATGCCCCAGTTCATACTAGACTCACAGTGTCCTCATATCCTTGGACAAGTCATAGCATTACTAAGAGACAATCCACAGACAACAAATACAAAAAGGTGACGATACCCCATCCTCGCCTTTCTAGTCAAAGACATCCTGGAGATAGAATCTCTAGTCAGAGACATCCCGGAAAAGCTAAAAGACATGTCACCAAAAAGTTGAAATCAAAAGAAAACCAAGACTTGACACCAACATCCACTATAGCCCTCAAGTTTAGTGTCTCTTGTCACTTGTATAAGTCTTATTTGATTGTGGTCACAATGTTTACTTTCACAAAATGGATAGATAGCTCTGAACCATAATGTTGTCTGAGTCTGTTGAAAGATTTGATTTGTTGAAGCCCATTGTTGCTGTTGTGTCTCATCTGAAACTGACTGAATCCATGAAACTGATACTTTATTGTGGAGAAGATGAAACTTTATTGCGGATCTGTGATGCAAATGTTGCTTTATTGCAGATTGTGCGCAGATAGATTGAAGGAAGCTGGAAGAAACTGTACTCCTCGAAACATGTGATGTTTTCAGTTCCACACCCATCACTAGATGTAGGATTTGCCTTAGCCAGAAATAGGATCTAATTTATTATGGATGGAAAGGGAGGTGAAAAGGGAGGTTTATTATGAATGGCTAACCAATCTTGGGTAGATCAATAACAAGCCATGATAGGAATGGGTAAGTTTATTATGAACGAATAGGTTGTGAGTGTGTGCAAAGTGAAAGGATGAAAGTGAATCCTGAAGGAGGGAGGAGCAATGTCTCTATGCATGGCGCTGGTGACCCAATTTTCACCATGGTACTTGCCTAGGGCGCCACCGAAGTGGTTTTCACCGTTGGACAAAATTATTTCTCTTTACTTTTTTCAATTTTTCAATGTTTTTTGTGTCACAAGGCGCCTATTTGCTAGGTTTTCACCAAGTACGATTTTTTTTGTTTTATAATTTTTTTTTGTATTTTTGAATTTTTTTGAATTAGGATACTCTGAAGAGCTATGTGTAAAACCTGCAAAGGTGCATGCTATTGATAGGATCCTCCAAAGGTTCACCCTCTGTAGTTGAGAGCTGATATGTCCCAGTTCCATATGCTGCTATAATGATGTAAGGACCAAGCCAATTTGGTTCGAACTTGCCCTTCTTCTCTCTGTGTTGCTGATTTTTGGGATTTTCTCTGAGAACTAAGGCCCCTACCTCAAATGTGTGAGGCTTGACTTTATGATTGTAGCTGGGATGTTCCTTGACTGAATGATGTGTAGCTTGAGTGATTGTCCTCTTTGATAAAGGAACTGAGATAGAATTACTAGTGTGTGGACTACGTAGGCCCATATGCATGTCACCTGAAGAAGTTTGGGCATCCCTGATAACAAAGTCCTTCAAGGAAGCTCCATTAAAGGTCCATGATGCATCGCCAGAAGGGAAAGGATGTGCGGAACAAGTGAATGAGTGATGAAGGCTTATGATTGTGAAAAGAAGTGAAAGTATCAGACATGATGAAGACTTAGGATCAACAAGTATGCTTTTTGATTTGAAATTTTAGAACTTTTGCCCCCAGTTATTTCGATATTAGGGGAGATCAACTCTTGTTCTTTTTGCTTCATAGGATTTTTGTCCTTGAACTTTATTTTTGTAGAGTCCAATAGATTTTGATTTTGATTTGGACTAAAGAACTTCTCTTTATTTTTGACTTTTAGATTTTTCTTTTCAAAGCTTGATTTTTGATCCCTAATTAGTAAGGGCTTTTGTAATTCTTGTTGATCCAAGTCTGGGAGAGAAGTGGAAATGGAATGAGTGGATGAAATAATAAAGCTATGTGAGTTCTCAAGAGGGTTGGCGATACACTCAATAGATTCTTCATTGGAACCACTCTTATGACTATTGATATCAAGAGTTGCTTGCACCACTAAAGGAGATTTGCATTTAGACTTAGTAGCCACAACACTAGGTGGTTCACACCCAATTCCTTGCAAATTGTTTATAGATTGTTCCTGTCGATTGAATACCTTAGGAGATAGTGGGCATTGATCAACATGAAAGATATACTCACCACATCCCAGGTCTTTAAACTTGAACTTTTCTTTGAGCTCTGCTTGTTTGGATGTAGAAGCTTTCAATGATTCTGGATCCACATATGCTGATGAAGGAATAGCTTGTCGATTGACTGGAATTGTTATTTCTAATCTAGGTCACAAATTGTTGCAATATATGAATGGGTTAGGATCAACTTTGATAGTCACTTCAACTCCATTGTGTGGGAACTTGATACATCGATGATATGTAGATGGGACTGCACTGATCTCATGAATCCATGGACCTCCTAGCAATATGTTGTATGTGAGATCCAGGTCTAGGACTTGACAAACCACATCTTTTGTAACTGGCCCAACTCTGAAAGGCAAGGTGATTGTGCCTTTGGATGAACGCTCTTCATCATCATATGCTTTGATAGTAATTTTGTTTGTAGAATTCACAGCTTTGTCGGAATATTCCAATTGTTTAATAGTGCTCAATGTACAAATGTTTAGACCTGCTCCTCCATCTATCAGGACTCATTTGATTCTATGTTTATGTATGAAGGCTTCAATGTGTAAAGGTGCATTATGTGGCTGACTTACGGAGGCATCACCTGCTTCTGTGAATGTAAGGGAGTGTGGAATGGAAAGGTATCCCACCATGGCTTGAAACTGGTCCATGTTCAGATCAATAGGAATGACATTTTCTCTCAAGATTTTGTCAAGAATGGATTTATGTGTGGGGGATATGCGTAGGAGCTCAAGAATGGAGATGAGCGTGGGTGTCTTCCCTAATTGTTCTACAAGGTTATACTCAGGTTTGGTTGATGAGGAAGCGGTGTTCTTGGCTAGAGCACCTTGCAAAGTGATTTTACCTCGACGGGTTGTAACATGACATTCAGAGGTAGGTTCGGAAGAAGATCCAACGTATTTTAAGACAATCTTGGGTCTCTGGGTAGAATTCTCAGGGTTTTTGTCCTTGATGATAATGGTAGAGACATAATTGTCCATCGAGATGTGATTGATAGTTGAATCATAGTTATAGGTTGCTCTGGTATAGTTTGTTTGGTCATCTATGGCTTTAGCTTTTCCCTTGTCATGTTTTGGTAATGGTTCCTTAAACATCTCATGTTCTTGATTGGATGAGTGCCCTTCAATCTCAATGTCACCTCTATCAATGAGATCTTGTATGTTGTTCTTTAGTCGATGACAATTTCTTGTCTTATGACCCTTGCTCTTATGAAATTCACAATATTCATCATCATTCCACCAATTTGGTTTGACCTTTGGCTCATATTGAGGAAAATCTGGAATTGTGATTACTTTGTTTGCCACTAGCTTCTTGAAGACTGACTCAAGTGGCTCTCCCAATGGAGTGTACTTCCTTCATGATCTAGAAGTTTTTTGAGTATTCACTTGATTGTTTGTAGAGCTTGATCCTAAAAAAATGATTTTGGATCGCACTGTATTGGCATCAACAACACCATCATTGACTGTGTTCTTGTTTTTATTCCAAAATCTTGGCTTGTCTTTTTCTTTAAAGTTATATTTTTTTTCCTTGAATGTCTTAATGACTCCTTGTTCAATTAGGACCTTCTCTATTGCTAAGCCTTTTTCAATGACATCCTTGAAGGTGGACAAACAAGCTTTCCTTAAGTCATAACCAATCTCTTTGTTAACATTTTGAGTGAACATTTCTACCATTTGTTTTTGTGGAATTTCACAAGAGCATCTGCTAGCTAGATTCCTCCATCTTTGTAAAAATGATGCAAAAGACTCTCCCTCTTTTTGTTTGGTGTTGCACAAAGTAGTGACTGATATGTCTGTCTCTATATTGTAGGAGAAATGTTGAATAAATGCCTCTGCTAAGTCACCCCATGACTTAATTCCAGGTGGAAGTTGGGAGAACCATTCCATAGCTTGATCGTCAAGGCTTTGCGGGAATAATCTCATCAAATATGTCTCTTCTGAAGCTACCTCAATGCAAGCTGTGAAAAACTATCGTATGTGTGCCTTAGGATCCCCTTTTCCTCTATACTTATCAAATTTAGGCATCACAAAGTATGTAGGAAAAGGAAGCATTGGAATGCTCTTGTCAAATGGATAAGGACATATGTCTCTCATTGTGTATGTTGGCTTCGGTGTATTTATGTCCTCCATTTTCTTTTGTAAGTCCTTGATTTGTTTCTCCAAATTGCTCTTAGGTGGTGATCGACTTCTTGGACCATACCCCATGCTTGAGGCACCAATTGGAGGTGGAGCATGTTGCATATATGGATGATATTGATCATACACATGTTCATATGGAGGAGGTCTATAGTGATGTTGCATATATGGACCACTTGGTATAGATTCATGTTGAGGAACGAAATATCTATTTTGTCCATGTATACCATACTCTACAGGCATGTCATGTTCTAATGTGCTGCCCCCAAATTTGACACGGGGTTTACTTGTGTCCAAATTTTGAGCATGCCTTTGAATATCCAATTGCTTTGGTGGTTGATCCTCAGCATTGATATGTGATTGAGCATATTTCTCTACATAAGACTTCCATAATGGTCTATGAAGGTGAGTATCATATGCTTGACTATGTGTATGTGTGACCTCTAGTTTTTGAAACAAAGATGATGGTGATTCAGACACAAGATGTGGTCTTCTATTTCCTCCACTATTAGGCCTCCTTTGATCCATGTTGGAGTGAGGTTGTTGTAAAGGTCGATTTTCCATTATTTGAGACATGTCAAAGTCATGAGGTATCTTGGCTCCACTTTGCGCCATCATTTGTAAGAAGTATTGTCTATCCCTCCTCATTATTTCCTCAACCAATCGATTGAAATGGGGATTCATAATGGTGTCTTCCACATCTGCTGAATGTACTGAAAAGTTGTCCATATCATCATTGTGTGTAGCATTGTTGTTTGTAATGTCCATGTTCTCAACATTTGGAATGTTTCTATAGGCATCCATGTCAGGTAATGTAGTATGATCAGAATTGTAAAAGATATCATTGTCATACTCATAATAACTCATGTTTGCGGACTCTTGAGCCTCTTTAGTTTCTCTCCTAGATTTTTGAGAACGGGTTTCAACCATGAACTAGGTATTGATCAAGATGTGTGAGACTAGATGAAAATGGAAAAAGTATGGAAGACCAAGGATTGGATGGAATGTAAATGAATCTGAAGTGCACTTGCAATGTCCAAAGTGTAAGACCAAGTATGTATGTAGTAGAGTAGGTGTGACTTCCAAAGAGAGGATAGTTTCTCTTGATGAGGTAAGTTGACCTTGACTCTAAGTAAGACCAAATGAGACCCAAAGGTGATAGACCTTGATGAGGGACCACTTAGCAAAATGTTATTGTATGTAGTATGTTGACAACGTATGATGAGGACAAGCAAGTGACCTTTTGACTCAAGTTTAGACAAATGTAAATTTAATGCAAGATGTAAAGCAATGATGGACTTTGTGAGACCCAAAGACTAGTTAAATGCTAGATGAAAACCTGGAGAAACAACCTAGGAAGCTCAAGAATTCTGAAACTGATTGCTCTTGTTTGTTGGACTGTAAAATTTTTCCATTTTGTGAAGTTGTTGGTTGTGACCAAATCTGAATTTTTGACTGTTTTTCATGACAAGAGGACACAATGTTTATGAGGACTCAATGTTTGCAAGTGTTTAGACTCAAAATGACTCCAAGAAAAGTGTGTTGTTTGATGTAAAAATGTTTTGTATACACTTGAAGACACAAAAGACACAATGTTTTGTTGTTTGGTCTGGAATGTTTTGAATGTTTAAAATAAGTCAAGCACAATTCTTATGGCTAGCCAAGACAATAGTTGTTGATCCCACATGGGGTTTTACCCCTGAGGCTATGCTATTCAGAGCGGATACTTAGATGCTTGACCTCACTGGCTCCACCCTCGGCAGTCACTTCTCGGGTCAGCCAAGCATCAGTCCCCATGAAAACTCCCCATGGTGAACTTTGTATCTCTACTAAGAACCGTATGTGTGTGGGACGCTACCAGAGGTCCGACCTCCTACCTCAACAACTAGAAGGATTTTGGCTTCTAAAACAAAAAGGTGCTAGTAAGGGCATCTGCTCGTCTGGCCATACATGTGGCACTTTCAGCTCTATAAATACAGAAGGCTCCCAGCCGGTAGGGGTTATGCCCTACAACTGATCAAATAAATTTGATCAAATGGGTTTATGGGGAGACATAGTGTCGGTATGAACTAATCAGCACACGTTATTCATAGTTTTCACCATGAATACAGTTATTTATAGTGGTTTGGAAGAAGATGGCTTTTCTTTTTCTACCATTTGGTTCGTTCTCTTCTCACTAGTAGTCCTAATGACCACACGAGAAGACAGGCCCTCTAAAGATTAAACAAAAAGAGCCTATTGCAAAAGACACAAAAGACAATTATTCAATTTTAGTGCACCTATTGAAGTGTTTGCTAGTCTATGAAAACAAGGCACACAATAAAAATCCAAAAACCCTTGCCAAGGACCAAAAACAAAGATTTATTAGTAGTTTGGATTGTTTGAAATAATCACCCGTTCCTGCAAGCACACAAGTTAGGTAAATTTTAGATCCAAAAGACTGTGAAATAGGGGCCTTCAACAATGCATTTTGTTGACCAATTCAAAGATCTGATTCATCATAAAAAAATTCCTCCTTAAAATTTCAAGAGATTTCCAGAAATGTAAGGAAATCCAAAAAATTTGCTAATTTACTCCAAAAATTAATTTTTTTATGAAAAATCATAAAAAATTCATATAAAATGCAAAATCAATCCAAAAAATCTGAAATTTTTACTGGAGAGTCCTAATGGTCTTCCAAACCTGTATAAAAAATTTTCTGCAACAAATCTAAGCAGTTTGTGAGATATGAGTAAAATAATGCAAAACCCTAATTTTCAAAGATCTGACTTTTGAGGAATAATTTTGCATCAAATTTAAAGTAAAAAAAAAAATCCTGTGTATAATTTTGAGATATTTCCAAAAATGTAATAAAATCCAAAAAATTCACTAATTTGCTCTCAAAATGAATTTTTTATGAAAAATCATAAAAAATTCATATAAATTTAACAATTGATCCAAAAAATCTGACATTTTTACTATCTTTTTCTGATACGTTTTTTGACTTGCACAAAAAAATTGATGCCAAAATTCAAAGCCATTTGTGAGATCTGATCAAAATAAGGAAAAACCCTAATTTTTAAAGATCCAATTTTTAGGGAAATATTTTGCATCAAAATTAAAATCACAAAGAACATATCCTATGTATAATTCTGAGTGATTTCCAAAAATGTAAGAAAATCCAAAAAATTCTCTCATTTGCTCTCAAAATTAATTTTTTATGAAAAATCATAGAAAATGAAAATTTGCTCCAAAAATTCTGAATTTTTGATTGAGAGCTCCTGATACTTTCTTCAACCTGCAAGAAAAATTTGGTGCAAATTTTCCAAGCCGTTTGTGAGATATGATCAAATCTCTCCAAGATCTTCATTTTGTGTCCAAAACCCTAGCTGCACAAGGTTATTCTCCAAATTGTTTTACAAAACAGCAATATAGGGTTAGAAAAATCTACAAAAAAACACAGATCTAACAAAAATACATGTCCCACGGGGTGTGCCAAAATGTATATGGTGAAAATGGATAACAATAATAACGATATTGAAAGGCTAAATGAATTCAAGCACAAAACCCTAGCCTAACAACAACAAAGATCCACCATAACATATAAAGATTACCTAAGACAATGCAAATCAAATGAACTCACAAAGATTATACCATCACATGTCCAATAGGGTTTGGATCTCCATTCTTCCTATCTCCATTGATCTTGTTTGATGTATTTGCTCTCAGATTTTATGTGTACAAGAGCTCAACAAAGAATGGAATGTGGTTGCAAGTAGGATCGCATATGCCAAGTTGTCAATTGATCAAGTAGTTAGGGTTTGATAATGAAGGAAGTATCTTCTTATATAGAAGGCACTATATGAAATGGAGGGATAAGATTGAGAGGTGTAAAAGGAGGTCGGCTATGATTAGAGGGTAGGTAAAAGAAATAATAAAATAATGAAAGGGGTAGGTAGAGTATGAATTAAGAGATGAATGACATGTGTCATGGGTAGAAAAGGCTAATGAATTAATTAAATAAATAAAGATTCATTTAATTAATAGAAGGAGTGAGATCAATTAAGTAAATAAGATATTTATTTAATTTAGGAAAAGGATAATTTAAATAAATAAATGTATTTATTTAAATGTGAAATAAGGCTAGAAGAGGATAAATGAATTAATTAAATAAATAAATAATTATTTAATTAATAAAAGAATTAGGCTTAGATAATTAAATAAATAAAATATTTATTTAATTAGACATGACAATTTTAGGTGTCTACAATTAATTAATAATTTTTCATTCATTAATTAATTCACAAAGAGGGAGGAATTAGTTAGCCAATTAAATAAATATTTAATTGTGACAAGAAGACTTAGGATAAATAAACTATTTAACCTAGAGGGAGAAATGACAAACAAGGTTAAATGAATAAATCATGAAACCCTAGAGAATGCAAGGATGACAATTAGGTCTTGACAAAAGATAATTGATATCAATTTAATTTGATCATGATTCTGACTGACAAAGGACCAATGCTGACAAACGATTTGATTGATAAATGTGGCAATTGACGAGGAACAATGACTAATTGATCCAAATTGACATGATTGAGAAGGACGATGATTGATGTCAAATCAATCGCAAAATGACAATGATCGATGACAAATCGATCGCAAAATGACAAGATTGATGACAAATTGATCGCAAAATGACAAGATTGACCAGAGAACAAGGATTGATGACGAATCGATCGCAAGATGACAGGATTGAAAAGAGGACAAAACCCTAATTAGGATTGATGATGTCCAAAATGATGACAAATGAACATGCACATTGATGTGACAGGATAAGATCAATCAAAATCATGACTAAAGATTGTTATCGACAATACCAAATTCGAAAGCGAGACAAATGAAGAATGCAGAAGAAGGACTCGATGCTCGCAAATGATAAAGACCAAGTGCGTAACATAGGAGAAATGTTAAATGCGACGCAAAAACCCTAAAATAAGGCAATGCGCCAATGTTAAAATACGACTCCGCAAGTGTTGACCATTTTTAGATGTCTACAGGTTGTAGATGAGAAATTAGGGTGTAGATGTGAAGAGAGGAGAATTTGGTGTGAGTAAGGTGTGGAAAGTGTAGAAAAGAGAAGCATCAAAAGTGTATATGTTGCATAGAGTGTGCAAAATAGAATATAGAAAGTGCAAGAGGCTTCTTAGAGTGTGTGGTAAACTCAGTGAGTTATACATAGTGAGAGATGCAAAGAGAAGATAAAGGATGAGGATTTCAAAACTAAAGACAAGGTATTGAAATAAGAAAGAGTAGGAAGTAGAAGAGAGAAAAAAGTAGAGGTAAAGAGAAGAGACTAGAGATCAGAGGGTGAAGATTCAAGGCTAAGAATTTAGATAGTAACACATATAGAGTGGGGTAGTAAAAGAGGTCAGTACAGTGCAGAATTCAGAGAGATGGGTGCAAAGATAAGATGAGAGCAGAAGGGAGATAGCTAGGATTAATTGCAAAAACCAGAGAGCAGAAGGGAGATAGCTGGGATTAATTGCAATTAGAATAATCATTTTCAGGTGTGGAAAACACATGTTACAAAACATCATTTGTAATGAGGTATTCAACTTATAGCTATAATTTCTTCTTTACCATAATCATCTGAGTGGGTGCTTATATCAGGGGTTGGTAAATATTGTAATCAAACTATTTCCATTGTGAGGCTGGATTAGAGTATTAGACTCTAGCAACATTTCTCACCGAGGATTTTCGCTACTGTGGGTTTTCCTGATATAATTTGTGTTTTGTGAATATCTTGTGTGTGTGGATGTGTTGACTATCTTTGCTAATTATTTCATGATTTCTATTAATAAAGCTTAGATCAGTTGGGAAGTTCAAGTTTTTTTTAATTACCACTTATTCACCCCCCTCTCAGTGGTCCATTTGTGTTCCTTCAATTGGTATCAGAGCCATAGGTTCCCTTCTAGATAATATTTCTCCATCATGGGTAGGTCCTGGTTAGTGAACACAATGGCCAAAAATGAATCTTTAGCTAAGGTACCTATGTTTGATGGCACCAACTATGCCTTCTGGAGTAGAAGAATGGAACCTATTTGTCATCTTTTGGATATGATGTTTGGATGTCAGTAAAGAATGGATACACTGTCCCACCCACACCTCCTACCGACCCTGATGCCAAAAAGGAATATGAATACAATACAAAATCCAAGCATCAAATCCTTAGTGGATTATTAGACACTGAATTTGTCAAGGTTATGCATTGCACATTAGACAAAGAAACATGAGATAAGCTACAAATAATATATGAAGGTGATGTTAAGGTAAAGGAAGCTAAGATGCAAAATCTTAGAGCTCAATTTGAAGGTTTGAAAATGAAAGAGGAAGAGAAGATTGTAGACTATTTGCAAAGGGTACATGAAACTATAAATGTAGCAAAAGGTCTTGGAGAAGACATTCCAGATGAGGTTATAGTAAAAAAAGTGCTAAGGTCTCTAACCACTAAGTATGACACTAAGGTCTTTGCTATAGAAGAAAATAAAGAATTAAAAAACTTCACCATGGATGAATTATTTGGGTCCTTGTCATCTTATGAAATAAGGACAGTTGGTGGTGAAACTTCAAATAGAGAGGTTTCCTTCAATAAAACCAAGAAAGGGAAAGACGAAGAAACAAGTGTAGAAGAATATGACTTAGACACTGCTGAAGCTAACTTTATTAGAAAGTTAAAGAAAGGATCATGAAAGTACAAAGGTAAGCTTCCATTCAAATGTTTCAATTGTGACAAGATAGGACACTTTTCTACTAAGTTTCCATATGAAGAAAAAGGAGATGATGAAAAACAAAATGCCAGGGGCATAGGTAAAGAAATTTTACAAACCAAAGAGAAAAAACTTCAGGAAGAAGAACAACCTTTACACTATTGAAAGTGATGCTACTAATGAAGAAAGTGCTTCTGATGTAAGCTATAGTGAGGATGAAAGAGAAGTCAACCTATTCATGAAAAAAGAGGAATTAGATGAAGGACATGCATCAAGGAGAGATTGCAGAATTCAATCTAAAAAATCATAGTTCACTTGAGAGTGATGAAGAAGATGAATTTGAAGCTGAAGTAGATCTTGAAGGATAACTTATTTGTGCACTTGAAGAGATCAAGAGGTTGAAGAAGGAAAAAAAATGTATAGGAATGTTGTTGCTGAGGAACAAGATCGATTAAACAAATGCCTTGAAGAGTCAGAACAAAATATTACAAATATAAAAATACAATTGGAAGAAGCCAAAAGAAAGTGTGAAGTGACAAAATCTGAGCTAGAAGCCAAGGAGAAGGAGTGTCAAAAGTTGGAGCAAGAAATTGTGAATCTCAGAAAAGAGCTTAAAAATTTCAAGGATGATCTCAAGACAACAATGAAGTATGAGAGCAACACTAATGCGTAACATGACATGTTGAATAAGAAAAATCACTCAAAGTACTAGGAATTATATAGAAAGGAAAAATCTATGGGTTGTAGATAGTGGTTGCTCAAGTCATATGGCAGTAGATAATAAGAAGCTCACTAAGTTTGAAGATTATAATGGAGGTTCAGTCAAGTTTGGTGACAAATATTCAATTAAAATTGAAGGCAAGGGTACACTAAGAATTGATGGAAAGCTAAAAGCTCACAATGTATACTACGTAGAAGAATTGAAACATAATCTACTTAGTGTAAGCCAAATGTGTAATAAATGATACAAGTTTACCTTTGAATCCAAAGGATGTGAAATCAAAAAAGAGAGCAATGGAAAATTAGTTGCACAAGGAAAAATGACTGATGGAAATGTCTACAACTTGAAAGAATGCTTTGAATATCAATGCATGATGGAACAAGTTGATGAGAGTTGGCCGTGGCATAGAAGACTGGGTCACATAAATTTTGATAATCTTGTCAAGGTGAGGAAGAAAGGTTATTTAAGGCACATACCTCATATTATCAAACCAGCTAATACCATATGTGATGAGTGTCAAAGAGGCAAGCAATACAAGGTGAGCTTCAAGAAAAAAGAGTATTAAACTACAAGATTATTAGAACTTGTACATACTGACTTGTGTGGTCCAACTAGAACAAGGGCTCTCAATGGTGAGAAATATTTTATGCTACTCATTGATGATTTCTCAAGGATGGCATGACTCACCTTGTTACAAGACAAATCACAAGCCTTTGAAAGATTCAAGATTTTTAGAAAAATAGTTGAGAAGGAAAGTTCTTATAAACTAAAATGCTTGAGATCAGACTGTGGAGGTGAATTCACATCAAATGTATTTGAAGACTATTGTGAGCAACATGGAATTAGAAGACGTTGGATGCTAAGGTTAGATCCCTTCTAATGTATGATCAGACACATGGAAGATTTGATATGATATATACTAATCTCGATGGTGAGGGTAATTAAAGTTTCTATTATTACTTGGTTGGTTCTCTATCAAAGCACCTTCCTTTCTCATTATTGCCTGCTTCCTTCACACATTTTATGGGTGTTTCTGGCTTGGGAAGCTGGCACTGGGTCTTTTGTTAGTTTCTCTATTTTGATTGGGCTCTTTGTGAATTTATTTAAGCTTGACACTATGGGGGGTAAGAGATGCAGAGTGGAGTTGCGTAGCTGTCATACTTGGAGGAAGAATGGCACTATTTGGCATCATCTGCAGCAAGGGGGAGTTACGCCCTTCCTAGAAAAAATTGCATGGACACAATCAAAATATCACCAAGTAGTTTGTCAAGGGATAGAAGAATGTTAAAGTGAACTTGTTTGGTAGGGTTACGGTTATTGATGAGGGGCTTATTATGGAAGAGTTGGGTCTGTCCCCAAAGGGGATTAAATTCTACAAAGATAGGAAGATCTTGGATGTTGTCGTCAAGAAATTCCCAAAGAAGGACAAGGAGAAAGCCAGGTTGGTCAAGGTTAATAAAACTCACTTCGATCCTCATCAAATTAAGTTGATTTGGAGGGAGATTTTGAGGTCGATTATGGAGTTCTTTACCCTAGACAAGAGGCTCACTAAAATTCATGGGTATCATTTTGTGTTGCTGAACCATTTTCGCCTCAATGATAAAATTCATTTCCCATTCTATTTGTTGTCTTCTTTGAGTTCCAGTATTTCTGATTATAAGGAGAACCCTCACATTAACTCGGTGTTGTACCAAGGGTTAATTGTGCTCATCTATGAGAACCTCAAAGCTAGGGCTTCTGAGAATCCTAGTAAGCCCCCTTTAGTTTCTATGGAAGATGTGGTTGATATTGAGGAGTTGGATTCTAAGGGTTGGGAGACTGATAATGATGAGGGGGATTTTTCACCCCCTCCTAACACAAAGGCTAAGAAAGAACTTAAGCTGGTTACCTCTAGTACTAGTAAGGATGTTAAGTCCCCTGATACTGGTGGTGAGGGATCTAGTAAATGACTAAAGGGGAGGGGTAAAAAGACTACTTTTGTTGTATCAGATAGCTCCCATGAGTAGGATTCCCCTGTTTATCCTCCACAGACTGAGGCTTCTTCCTCATCTCATAGTATGGGATGCAATTCCCAAGACTCTATTGATTTTCTTTTCCAAGACTTTGGCCCTCAACCAGAAATCCCATTTGACGTTCTAAGCATTTCTAAGAATAGTTTGTTGGAGCTCTTTCAGCTTTTCAGTTGGGTCTTTTTTGAAATCAAGAATATAAATCTCAAACAACGTTCTCTCTCCTTCAAGTTGGATTTTGTTTAGGTCAATGTAAATGCAGAGGATAAGATGCATATGGTTGGTGATGTTCAGCCCATGGATGTTGGGAAGGAGGTTCTTGAAGGGTCTGTGATTGGTTCTCTCTGGAATAAGAGTGAAAAAATGGTTATGGCTAGTTGTTTGGCCAATAATATGAAAGCCATCCAAAAAATTAAGAAGATCTATGACAAGAAATTTGCTGATACTGAGGAGAGGCTTAGCAAGTATGAGTCCACTCTCTATAACATCATGGAGAGTAGCCATAGCATTGTTAAAGCTACTACAAAGAATATGTCCACTATGGTAGCTAAATTGGAAAAGATTCATATGGAGAAGAATTTTGTATATTTGGACAAGGATAACGTTGTTGGGCTTGATGATTCGGGTCCCCTTGGAAAACACACAAGAGCAAGTATGAAGAAGAAAGTCTCAGGTGTGCCTTAGGACATCATGGACTTGAAGGATGTTGCTAAAAACATGCATCAACTCAAGCCTAAAGTTGTTAAAACCCTGAAGAATCTGGGTTAAGATCTTTAATTGTGTTTTTGTTTCTTTGTTGGTGGTCAGATGGCTTTTTGTTGTCTTGTTGGCTTGGGGTGTCTTTTTGTTGTATCTATTGTCTCTTAGCCTT
Source organism: Cryptomeria japonica (assembly GCF_030272615.1). Taxonomy (NCBI): domain Eukaryota; kingdom Viridiplantae; phylum Streptophyta; class Pinopsida; order Cupressales; family Cupressaceae; genus Cryptomeria; species Cryptomeria japonica. The sequence continues at coordinate 499,967,778 of NC_081411.1, read as the reverse complement.
GTGGTGTTTTTTGGTTGATCTATTTTATGTTGGGATTTCTATGATACATCTTTAATAATCTTTTTGTAAAGGGTTTCGGGTCCCTTCAAAACCTGTTTTACCGTAATAAAAAACATGGAATTAGAAGACAATACTCAACTCCTAGAACACCACAACAAAATGGAGTTGTGCAAAGGAAAAATAGAACAGTCAAGGAGATGACTAAAACCATGTAATGTATATTGGAAAGAGGCAGTCCATACAACAATTTACACATTAAACATGGTTCAAATAAGAGTGAATATCAAGATGACTCCATATGAGCTATGCTATGATAAGAACCCCTTAGTCAAGTACTTCAAAGTGTTTGGTAGAAAATGATTCATTAGAAGAGATGAGGATGGTTTAGGTAGCTTTGAGTAAAGATGTGATGAAGGAATATTTTTGGGTTACTCAACTCACTGGAAGGCCTACAAGTGTTTCAACAAAAGGCTAAATAAAGTGGTTGAAAGTGTAAATGTGAGAGTGGATGAGGATTTGCATAAAGGAAGGCAAAACATAGTAAATCAGATTGAAGAACCATGTTATGAAGAAGAAGATGAAGATTCTGAAAATGAAGAAGAAGTCACTAAAAACCACCAAGTATGTACAAAAGTACTATCTTGAAGATTAGATTATTGGCAACAAGGATGGAGGTGTAGAAACATGAAGGAAGCATGCTGCAAACAATGAACAAGTAAATTTTTTCCTCTTGACTGAATTAGAACCAAAGAATTAAAATGAGGCCAACAAGAGTGAAAAATGTTTGTAGGCAATGGAAGAAGAGTTGCAACAAATAGAGAAGCACAAGACATGGGAGTTAGTACTAAGGGCATCTAATAAAAATGTCATTGGGACAAAATGGGTCTATACGAACAAAGTGAATGAAGAAGGCAAGGTTATAAGGAACAAGGCTAGAGTTGTATGCAAGGGATACTCACAAGTTGAGGGGATATATTTTAAAGAAAAATTTTCTCGTGTTGCAAGACTTGAAGATATTAGGATGTTCTTGGCATTTCTAGAATGCAAGGGATATAAAGTTTATCAAATGGATGTCAAATATGCATTCTTAAATGGGAATCTTGAAGAGGAAGTATACATTGATCATCCTGAAGGATTTCAGCTATATGAAGATGAAAAAATTGTTTGTAGGTTGAGGAAAGCATTATATGGGTTAAAACAAGCACCAAAAGCATGGTATTCCTTGTTGGATGAGTATCTTCATTAGCAAGGTTTGAAAAAGGGGTGTGCTGATAGCAATTTGTATATAAAAACTAATGGAAATCTCATGATCATAGTGGTTGTATATGTGGATGACATTATATTTGCAAGCAATAAGGATGTCCTATGTAAAGAGTTTGTTGATCAAATGTAGTTGGAGTTTGAGATATCATTGTTGGGAGAGCTATCTTATTTTCTTGGTTTGCAAATATCATAGCTGAACAAAGGCATATTCATTTCCCAAACCAAATATGCTAAATATATGTTGAAGAAATTTCAAATAGAAGATGGCAAGCCAGTTAGTACACCCATGGTGATAGGATGCAAACTAAGTAAAGATGATGAGTCACCTAATGTAGATTAGAATTTGTATAGATCAATGATTGGAAGCCTATTGTACCTAACTACCTCTAGAACTGATATAGTGCAAGCAATGTGCATGGTGGATAGATTTCTAGTAGCTCCAAAACAATCAGATGTGAATGTAGTAAGGAGAATATTTAAGTATCTATAGGGGAATCTTGATTATGGCTTATGGTATCCAAAGAGTGGAGAGTTGACTTTACAAGCCTACACTGATGTTGATTGGGCAAGTTGTGTTGATGATAGGAAGAGAACCAATGGTGGATCCTTCTTCCTTGGTGATAGGTTGGTCTCATGGCATAACAAGAAGGAGGAATCAATTTACCTATCTATTGTTGAAGCTGAATATATTGTAGCTACAACTTGTTTCTCTCAAGTACTATGGATGAAGTAGACACTCAAGTGTATTCAGGTAGAATTTTTAGACCTCATTCTCATTATGTGTGACAACTCAAGTGCTATTCATATATCTAAGAATCCATTCATGAATTCAAGGACAAATCATATAGCTATTAAATTTCATTTTTTGAGGGAAAAGGTAGCTCAGAAGGAAGTTAAAGTGGAATATGTCAGCACAAATGAGCAGGTTGCAAATATTTTTACCAAACCACTGCCCAAAGATACCTTTCAGTATATCAAACTTAAGTTGGGAATTGTCCCACCTTTATTCAACACCTAATGCATTTTAGAAATATATAGTTCAGGGGAGCTTACCGATTTATTTAATTCCTTGAACCTATTTGTGCACTTCAAGGGTGATGGAGCATAGAGGTTATTGTTCTTAGGGGGGGACAATTGCTCAAAAAGAGTTAGCAAAATGCCAATAGGGTGTTGCCGATGCTTAGACATAAAAGGAAAAATAAATTTGATGTTCATGACATTTTATCAACCACTTGTATAGTGCATTTGTCACAAGGGTAGTGACATGTGTTTCTAGCTGAGAAAAGAAAGGGGGAGAAGATGAGTGACATTGGTAGTTGATTGCCCCGCCCTTTGCCATTTTTGTCAAAGGGGGAGAAGTTGAGTCATGGGGGCTTCACTTAGTGACCCTGGGTTATAGAATGTGGATTCATGACATACTAAAAAATCCCCCTATTTTCAAAAAATATTGCCCCAAACTCCTTTTTCGTCACCCCTCCCAATACACTATTGGCATATGGACACTCCAATGAGACATTGTATGTGATTGAAGGTTTTGTCATTGATGGAAAACTTGCAATCCTATGGCACCAAAAAGACATCATACCGGCAAAGCATTACATAGGCAAGATAGTGCACCAACATCAACAAGATCACTCTACACTGGCACCGGCACCGACACAGAAGAAAACATGTATACCGGCATAAAGGCCGACAGGATTTTTGTTTTGTAATATTTTCTTTATTATTGTAAGCCGACTTGGAAAATTGTAAAATGACTCTTGTATATAAAGGAGATCATTGTAGACATTTAGAGAGGTAATGTAGCGAGAATAAAGAAAATTATTAGGCAGACCTAATGTGCGAATTATAGGTCAAGGGTATATGTAAAGAACATAGCAAGAACTGGTACTGAATCTGGCATTGGAGATGCTATTGTAAAGCAGTACAAGTCATTGGATTAGTATAATCCTTATTTGTAAGTCAGTGTGACTTCCCATTGAGTAGTGAGCTCTAGGCAGTTGGCCTTCCTGCATGTGCAGGCCCCTATTGTAAGTAATATTCTCTTATTGGCTAGTGAATGAATATTGTGGGTCACAAATCCCACCGAGGTTTTTCCCACACCGAGTTTCCTTGTTAAACATCTTGTGTTATGGTGTTCTTTTCATGTGGATATTTCTGATTCTATTTATTGCATTAATTCTTGCATACCGATACACTGTTATTTTATGTTCTGCATGTTTTAACTTAAGAAATACTTATTACTGGTTAGATACTGATTCACCCCCCCCTCTCAGTATCTATGGGAATCCTAACATTTGGTATCAGAGCCTAGTCCTCTATTTTCAGAAGCCTAACAACTTGAGGAAGATCTTGACACCAGTAAAAATGGGAAATTTGATGAAGCAACTTGAAGGAGCTCTTACAAACTATGATGCAGAGAAGTTGAAAAACATCAAATTAGAAGATGATTTAAGAGCAGCTCAGGATATCATTCAGGCACTTCAAGAAAATCTTACTATTGCAAGAAATAAGAGAAGAGAACTTTGTGAAAAATTGCAAAATGAGAATGATGAAAAGGAATCACTTAATGATATGATAAGCAAGCTGAAACAAGAGAACATGACAACAAAAAATGAAATGCAGGATATGAGTATGAGACTTTGCAAAGAGATTGAGGATAGGAAGAAGAATGAAGAAGAATTGACTAGAAGACTAAGTGATGCAGCAAATGAGAACACAAGACTTAGCTATGAAAATGACATGTTGAAGATAGATCTGATGCATATTCAGAATGACTCAAATGAACTGATGAGACAAAAAGAAATCTTGGAAAGAGAATTGGAAACTGCAAATCAACATAAAGAAAAATTCAAGAAAAGCTCAGAGGAACTTGGTACCTTATTGAAGAATCAAAAACCTAAAGGTGACACTTCTGGAATTGGCTTTGAAGTTGGTGAAAGCTCCGGTACTACAAATACTCAAGATCACAGCAAACTGGTAAGACAACCTAATACTTATAAATTCAATGGAAAATGCTTTAATTGTAATAAGTATGGTCATAGGGCAAATGAATGTAGATCTAGGAATTATCAGAATATCAATACACCCACTGGTCAATGTTCAAAATGCAACAAAATTGGTCATAACTCTGAAAACCACAGAATGAATGTGAGATGTTATGTTTGTGGAAGATTTGGACATTTATCTAATCAATGCATAACACAAACTGGCATAGGTTATGGGAAAGCTATTCAAAAAAATAATGTAACTTGTTATGCATGTAACAAGATTGGGCATATTGCTAAATTTTGTAGAAGTAAAAGTACACCGGTAGACAACAAAAGTGCTAGCTTGAAAGGTGAAGAAAAGGTTGAAGAGGTTAAGCAAGAATTATCAAAGCAATGGATTAGAAAAGCTGATCTAAATATTGGGAATACTCCTCCATCGGTAGAACCAACAAATGCTTCACTAACAGGACATAGTGATGCTTCACCAACTAGACAAAGCAGTGCTCCACCGCTAGGAAGTTCTTCATCCAATTGAAGAAAATTTCCTTGAGGGTTTGGCAATCTAATGACACATGTGCTATTATTCCCTTGGTTAGAGATAAGAAGTTGAAAATTACTTGTTACTGGCAAACAATGTTAAGTGAATACTTAACCGGCATACAATTAATGTGGTAGATGGCGAAAAGACATTATAAAAATAAGGTTTTGGCTCCATTTCACTTCACCGTGATTTCAAACTTTCAGAGAGCGCGAAGATTCCGAGCTAAGGCATTTCGAGCAAGAAGCAAGCACACTCCAAGCAATCATCCATCTAAGATAGAAAAAGGTATTTAATCATGGCATCCACCTCTGCAATTGAATACATAGCAAACCCTACTATTGTGGAAGTAATTAAAAGACCTAGGCCCGTATTTCAGTTAGTCCCCGAGATAGAAAAGAAGGATGATACCTTAGGTGCATTTTCTCAAATCCCTAAAGGTGTTGTATATGTTGAAGACCCTAGAATGTACATCCACTGCAACATTGAAGAGTTAGGAGATGAGGAAATCAAAACCATGTATAAAATCGAGATATGTGATGATACTGACAATGTTAAAACTGAACACAAGGTTATTGAAACCCTAGGATTCATAGAAATCCTTAGCATTCCTGAATTTCCTAAGGATGTGATTAGGATAGTGTTAAGCAGAGTTCATGGAGAATTTTTCTGGTTAGATGCAATTCATAAGATCACCAAGGAAGCTGTGAAAGCTGTCACAGGGTTACCGACCACCGGTAAGAGACCAGATAAAAATAAGAAAGTTTCAAATGATTTAGTTATAGACCTAACAGGTGCAACATTCGATAAGAGATCTCTAAGGGTTAATGATGTAAAAGATATCAATGTGAGATTCATAAGTATGATATTAGGTTACAAAGCCACTCGTGCTAATAGACTTAACTCAGTTTCAAGTTTATGCATTAAGAGTTCTTATGATATGGTAATAGACAATGCAAAAATTGACATCTGTGAATGGTTAAAAGATGAACTGATAGACAACCTTGGAAAGATAAAGAAGGATAAGAAAGGAACTTTCAGATTTGGAAATCTGTTAGTATGCCTAATGCTTCACATAACAAAATAGGTTCCTGGTATAGGATATAAAGAACTAGGATATGACATACCGGTAGGAAAACAATTGACAAAACTGTTTAATACCATGGGTGAGAACAAGGAAAACAACATTCATGACTTTTTCCAAGCATTGAAGACAAAAATGAAGAAAAAAATAAGGTTATCTCTGAAAATAGTAGATAAATACAAAGATGATATATGCTTTGTTATTAAGAAAGATGAAATATGGATGGAAGCAGTCATCCCAAGGACAATTTGGGTAACCAAAATGGGCTATGAGACAAATGACCACAAAGTTGAAACTTATGCTAAAGCACTTTTGGAAGCCCCCAAAGAACCTAAGGAAGAAGTATTTGGTTGTACTGAGACCATAGAAAGCCAAATACAATCTAAGAAAAGAGTAAAGAAGGTAGAGGCATTTGTGAGGAAAGGATCCAGAGAAGCAAAGGCCATTAAGGAAGATGTACTAAAGAAAACCAGCATAACATAAGCTGAGTTGGCAGCTCCACAACCTGAAGCTCATCTATCACCTGTAGGTACTTCTTCGGAAGGTGACATGCCAACAACTTTTAAAAGAGTTGTTAGGAAAAGAGATCCCTCACCGGCAACCACTCCTTCACCTAGAAGGACAAGGCAGAAGAAAAAAGTAGTGAGATCTCCAGTTAGAAAGGTCACACCTAAGAAGAAACTAACCCCAAAGAAAAAGAAAAAGACAAAAACTGACTTGGCACCTCTAGACATATTGTTAAATGAAATCACACAGGAAGGAAAACTGAAAAACATAGAGAAAATTTATGACACTCTATCTGCTGATGAGAAAGGGCAAGTTGAGGAAAGTGTAATACTTCATATGGACATGTACAAAAAGTTTTTGATCGAAGTAGTCAATGAAATTCCTGATGATCTATACAAAAGACTTGAGGCCAGAAGGCAAGCAGTGATTGAATTATATAAGAAAATAAAAATAGAAAAACTACTTGCTGTATATCCGGTAAACTCTCCCAAGGAAATTGATGATTTGATTGCTCAGGCAAACCGGTCAGTATTCTCTACTACACACCGACATATTTCACTGATGGCAGGAAGAGTTACTGAAGTTACAGAGGAAATAGAAGATGGTTGGGACATATTCCTGGTTGAAAAGGAAAAACAAGAAGAATACAGGAAACCTAAGCCTATTAAAGTATATTAGAAGGATAGGGACAAAGGGAAAGGCAAAGTTGGTGGACCACCAAGCATAAAGGTTAAAGACAACCTACCCCCACCTATAAAAATCACAACCACTAAAGACCAACCAGCAGTAGAAAGTATGGATGTAGAGGATAACAATCCAAATTCTGAAGTCCTATACACTGTAAATGTTGATACCCAAAAGATCAACATAACAGTTGATAAAGATACAACTCACAAGTCAGATATGGCTAAAGAGCCTCTGGTAACAGGAGAAATAGAGAAACTAGCAGAGGATACAGGGAAAAAGATAGAATTTGAGGCACATACAGAGAAACCAATAGAGCTAAAGGCTCCAGAACAGGTTCACAAGGAAACAGTGCCACCGGTAAGCAGTGAAGTAGGGAAACTAGTGCTAAAAGAAATGCAAACACAAACTAACCTGCCAGAGGTCAATACAAGCATGGTTACTTCCACCGGCACTTAGATTGTTGGATCATCATCAACATTCAAGTCAACTAATGTGACTGAGGTATTATTAGATTCTATAAAGAAAATAACTGACTGCAGTTCACAGGCTTATAAAGCAATAGATGATTCAATACCATTTTTTAAGTTAATTGCTCCTAAATGTAATATAGATAATAAAGATTCTTTAGGACAATTGGACACATTATGTAGATATATTTCTGGAAATATTGAGAAAATAAAGGAAGAATCAGTAAAGGACAAGGTAGAAAAAGAGAAACATAAATTCTTTGATGAAGAAATAAAGAAGTGTAACAGAGACTTTGACACACTTCTACCGGAACTATGTAGTTTGTTGAAAGAGTATAAAAATTTGTATAAAGATACATGTAAAACAAAATTTTTGACTATAGATATTGACAAGAAAATAAGCAAGACACGGGATGAGATAAATAAGCTTGCAGACAATTTTGTCAACTCACCGGATTCATTATCAGTTTTTGAAGACAAGTTAGCAAATTTTGAGGAAGAATTGCTCAAACTAGAAAGAGAAAAAGAAAGAATAATAAACAAGGAAAAACACTTGAGATCTAAACTGAGTCCAAGATTGGACTATTTAGCATCTCTGCGGAAGGAAATCTCAAAGGCATTAGCATAGGGAAACAAAACACCGACAGAGCATTTGCAGCATCTCACCGGTACTGTGAAGAGGACTGAAACAACAATAAAAGATAGTAAAAAGTTTATGGATAGTATAAACTTAATTTTGGGAGACCTTTTTCAGATAATAACTAACCAACTATAGGGTTGAGGATATGGATATAACTACAAACTCTACTAACATCTTGACAACCTTTGTCATTGATGCCAAAGGGGGAGTAGTAGGATGAGAAAGTTCAAAGACATGAATCATATGCTCAGGGGGAGCCCTCATATTTTTGGTAAACATTTTTGGACTATACATTTTGGACACTTTTTGAAATTTCTCATGAGTGTTGCCATCAATGCCAAAGGGGGAGATTGTTGGCATATGGACACTCCAATGAGACATTGTATGTGATTGAAGGTTTTGTCATTGATGGCAACCTTACAATCCTATAGCACTGGCAAGACATCATACCGACAAAGCATTACACAGGCAAGACAGTGCACCGGCATCAACAAGATCACTCTACACTGACACCGAAACCGACACAGAAGAAAACATGTATACCGGCATAAAGGCTGACAGGATTTTTGTTTTGTAATATTTTCTTTATTATTGTAAGCTGACTTGGCAAATTGTAAAATGACTCTTGTATATAAAGGAGATCATTGTAGACATTTAGAGAGGTAATGTAGCGAGCATAAAGAAAATTATTAGGCAGACCTAATGTGCGAATTATAGGTCAAGGGTATATGTAAAGAATATAGCAAGAACCGATACTGAATCCGGCATTGGAGATGCTATTGTAAAGCAGTACAAGTCATTGGATTAGTATAATCCTTATTTGTAAGTCAGTGTGACTTCCCATTGAGCAGTGAGCTCTAGGCAGTTGGCCTTCCTGCATGTGCAGGCCCCTATTGTAAGTAATATTCTCTTATTGGCCAGTGAGTGAATATTGTGGGTCACAAATCCCACCAAGGTTTTTCCCACACCGAGTTTCCTCGTTAAACATCTTGTGTTATGGTGTTCTTTTCATGTGGATATTTTTGATTCTGTTTATTGCATTAATTCTTGCATACCAGTACACTGCTATTTTATGTTCTGCATGTTTTAACTTAAGAAATACTTATTATTGGTTAGATACTGATTCACCCCCCCCTCTCAGTATCTATGGGAATCCTAACATACATGACCTGAATTAAAAGCCCCTATTATGGCCAAATATTGTATTTTTTCATGGGCTGAAATAAAAACCCCCTATTTTCATAGATATGCAATATATTGTACCCTCATTTTTGGGATTTTAAACCTCCCAATATGAATCCACGTGATATAATACTACCTAGCCAGTGAAGCCCTCGTGAGTTGAGTGAAGTTGACATCAATGACAAAGGGGGAGATTGTTGGCATTAGATTGTCATTGATGTCAATAATTAAAGTCATGCAGGAGATAGAGATACAGGATGATGAGTGTATCCGAGGAAGTAGAGGACAAAGGCAAGGTGTTGTGTATC